>NC_068361.1:77095130-77395130 GCF_020536995.1 Dreissena polymorpha | reverse complement strand
GGTGTGTCATACGTTTATTAACATAACTATAATATTATTGTTTCGCATTCATACTCCGTTTAAAATTGTTTAAGTATAAAAGTATTATAAAAGTTATGAATTAGTTTTCAGAATGACTAGTGTACGTGAAACTTCTAACTATAATGTATATAGCCTGTTTGTGTTTGAAGGTCGTTAGTTTTCTGTATGAATCATACAACAAATTGAAATGTATTCGTTTTATGATGGTTTATTACATTTTGTATTTTGTATACGTTTGCATGTTAATTCGGAGTAATTATGGAATTATGTTTTAGCTGTTCCAACTATAATTGCATATGTTTTTATTCGATATAAATTTAAACGTTATAAAATAAAAGCATAATCTGTGGAAAATATGTGCATTTACAATTTGAATTTGTCGACATCGTGTTTGGACTTCACATATAGCAGGCACAATATTGTCAATATTTGTATCCGTAAACTAATACATACTGTTTTCAAAAACTACAAATTTACCTGATGTTAATATTAGAGGTTGGTGTTATCATTTGCAGAAATAATGACGACATTCTTTGATGGAATCAAATAGTCTTAATATTCAAATAAACTTTGTAAAATACGCAGATTTTGTAAAGGTTGAGGTTTATTTGATGTTTTGCATCATCGTTTACTTCGCCTTTTAGACGTTTATATGACTTTGAAAAAAGATTACTTAATGTTTATTATTTTAGAATTGTTTATATGCTGTTATATTATAATGCATAATTATGTCTAAATAAACGTTCGTTGCATTGTATACGCAAACGGATTACATTTAGTTGACCTATATGACTATTTTTGCCTCCGACAAAGATGGTACACTTTGTTAGATTTGATTTGTTGATTGTATGAGTTTGTTATAAAGCTAAACGTTTGGAAAATGTTATGAATACATGTACATAAAATACTGGGAGACATGTATATTAACGCAAACGTACGAATGACCATGTTTTGTGTTTACGAACGTTTAGGCTTCTGCCTATTTAGTGTGAATATTACAAAATTCTGAATAAATGACTTGGTATGGAAGGTCACTTTCTTAAAAGAGTGGCATAATTTCGCGAAATTTGCGCGTCCTTTTCATATTTCTTTCTTGGTTACGCTAATCTCTCGAATAACAAAATATGTTTAGTTTTTTGTAAAGCTTATTTTAAAGTTTTAGTCCCATTCAGGTTTTAACACAGAGGGGATTAAAGAGTGCTGCCCTCAGTCCGCCGGCACATCTAGATCATGCGATTATCATTAAAGTATTAGAGGTACTTCGATAAAACTTGTTTTACTTATTAACAGCTAACGGGGTATGCATTTTCTGCGTGACAAATGTCCATCACTGCAAAATAAAGCAAAACATATGATCATGCAACTTGTTATACAAATTTTGGCTTGTAATGTATTCTCTTTTTATGTCCCCCACCACTATAGTGGGGGACATATTGTTTTTGCCCTGTCTGTTGGTCTGTTGGTCTCTTTGCGCCAACTTAAACATTTTGCCATAACTTTTGCTATATTGAAGATAGCAACTATATATTTGGCATGCATGTGTATCTCATGGAGCTGCCCATTTTGAGTGGTAAAAGGTGAAGGTCATCCTTCAAGGTCAAAAGTAAAAAAAAAACTAAATCAAAGCGGCGCAGAAGGGGACATAGTGTTTCTGACAAACACATTTCTTGTTTCCATTTGCAAAAAAATAACAACAGAAATCGCATAGAAATGTTAAAGATAAATAAAGTATGATAGACATTGTTTTATATTAAGAATAACTGCATGGATATGTTAGACTTTTTATTTCCACACAGTTCATGTGAATACATGTTTACTTGAATCAAACAATATTCTATACTGAAACAAATCGAAATGTACGAAGACATATGGATATATGGTTTGATTATAAAACGTGTGTACATGCACCAATAACAGAAAACGTGTGGTTAATACACACTTGTTATGATAATATTTTCGTAGCTTCTTTACATGCTTTCATATTGCATGATGAATATGATAAGCTGACAATCAATTTTCAGGTTTATAAAAACAATTATTTTAGAACGATTAAAGAAAAATATTTTTTAGAAAGAGATATCATTGAAATTATTTATTTCAAAAGATATGTTTTCTATTACCAATATGTTAGATTTAGGTTTGTTTGATTTATGGTTTCAAATGTATGTTATCGTTGTACAATGCCGTTAATTAATTTATATTTTCCCGTGTTTTTCATTATAATATATTTTTAAAAAACACATTCAATGTTATGCTTGCATATGTATGATAATAACAAAGGTGGACCGGTTTATGTATTGGGAATATTATAGATATATGTATATATTTAAACGTGTGTTTCTGTTGAAATACTTTGTAGTATAATATATTTTGTATAACTAACACCAAGTATAAAATATGGGAATATCACCCATTTATATAGTGTGTTAATATAACACATTTTTATAAATGACAAAGAACGCAGATGTTATATATTATTAAATTTTAAATATTTCTGTTGATTTCTGTATAATAATTTGCCTTGTAAAAATACAATTGTGCATCCTATTATGAAAAGCAACATTGTCTATACATTCAAGGCTGTTCTTAGCTCATTTCATCATAATGTTCTCATTGTAGCCTTATGTGATCGCCATTTGTAAACACTTAAAAGATTATATCTCGTGCTCACTCATTATGACTCTTGGCCACAACATCTGTCAAATTAATATCTAGGTAAAGTCCGAAGCCGATTCAGTTAGTGGCAGACATCCGTTCCCTAAGTCAAATTGAAGACAAAGCTTGTAAACACGCCAGCTTTCAAATGTTTACGTTGTCTTCTTAACGTTTGTTCAGAAAAGTTGTCAAAAATATATTTCTACCGAAACATGGTCCAGTGGGCTCAATCTGAAGAAATAAGTAAAATTTTATATATATCACATTTACTCCCAATCTTAATAGACCCTGGTCAGAAGATTTGTCCCAATGATATCTTGGTCGAGTTCAAAACGGGGGTACGTGGGGTAAAAACTAGGTCAATATGTCAAAGGTATGAAAATACACTGGTTTATTCTGTAAGTTAAATTTATTGGAAAATGTTGGTTAAACTTTGACAGAACCTTTATCTTATTTAAACCGAATTAGAAACTTGGTTACTTGTTTCCACATTACTACCATATCAATAAAATATGCAGATTACTAACACCATACACTTAGGCGAGTGGCTTATGGCTCGCAGAGCCCTCTTTCTTATTTTGTTTCGTTGGATTTTGTACAAATTTACTTCGTAAATTAAAATTTTACAACGAAGATATATTTTAACAAGATTGTCTACGATACAAAAGCTATAAATAAGTGTCATATTTGTTTCTGTGTACATACACTACAACATATGTGTCCATACACTTCCTGTCGAGTATGAGCCTTTTAAATTCGTTGAAGATCATTAGGTATGAAGACAATGTTACCAGTCAATACTGCAGTTTATATATTCACTTATTTCGTTTTCTTCCCACGTTTGTTTGTACTAATGTAAAAGTTATATGTTCACGATTTGTTCACTGTTATTTTATTACCGCTCATTTGTCTCGGAAATATACGACTTGTTATACGTGCACAGTACTTGCCTACGCATGTTTTAGTGCATTACCATCATAGGAATAAATACATCTTAATTGGCTGTAAGATGATACCATTTGCTATCAAATAAGACATTGAATGTTTATATAATGGCATCGTTTCCAGCCATATATAAATGCAACACTAAAATATATCTAACAATTATTGTGAATGTCAATATGCAATATAAGACGTAACAAATAATCTTTCTGATCACTGTTTTCAAGGCATTAATCAGAAATACACGGCTCCTAAAAGAGCGGTTATGTATTAATGTTATAATAATTATGTTGATAAATGTTCTTTTATATGTAGCTAATAAAGACTGATACATAAAAGATGAAAATTGTTTGTTCGATAGAGAAAGGCGATACTGGTTAAACGACTACAAAATTACTAAATCTTAACATAAAATATTGGAAAAATGCAAACTATAAATCTTACGAATGGGTATATGAAACTGTGTGTACTGGTAGAATGCTAGTAATGACAAATTATTGTAACTTGGATGTTTAAGGTATAACCTTTTTAGTACATTATAAAAAAATATATGTACGTGTGCAATGCCTCCACTAAAACCACCAAAAGGCGTAGGGTATATGATTATTATGATTATTATTATTATATTCGACCACGCCAACTTGAATTTAATTGAGTTAATACATGATGATGATTGTAGATTGTCTTCTTTTAAATAATCTAATATAATCAGTTTAATTAATGTCGATATACTTGTTCAGAGAATGAATGAACATAACGAAATGCTTAACACAATCTTTTATAATCAATATTATTCTAATAATTGTATTTGATATTTTTTATGGTAATCGAATAGGATTTCCTACAAACAAACATGGTTTAGCGTGTCGTATTTTCTTTTGTTTATAAGAGTAGTGTCCTTTAAGAGTTTATTAATTGCCTAAGATCACATTTTACTATGTAGCCAATGCCACATGACTTGATAATAAATATTTATCTTGATCATGTATTCCTATTAATCTATTTCTAGTTAATGATCCTTGGTTCATATTTTTCTGTAAGTATCTTTATATTGTATAGGTTCATGTTTGTTTGATGTGGTAAAGATTATCTGATAGGAATACCAGTGCATATTAAAAAAAAAACATTTGCGAATCTGCGTACGAAGACCTTGACCGAATATTTCGCATATGTAAAATTTAAAGTTACAGAATAACCACGTTGTTTGTTATCAACAACTGTTTTACTTTGTCTAGTATGTCGGTTTATGCAAACTCATGGTCCTCTTTGCCGGGACACACTGAAGCAAAAACGAAATAAAAAAATATAATCAATTAGTTAAATGGTTTATGCAACATTCTTTTAGAGTATCAGCCACTTCGGATTGTTGAATGTTCCAATGTGTCAAGTCAGCGTCCCAACTCAATGACAATATAAATGACCATGCATGCATCTATATTTGTGTTGTCCTACAGTTGAGCACATTCTATGCTCAAGTGCTGTGCGCACGCTACGTTTGGTTTTGATCGGTGCCGCAATTCTTTGATTGATTACATTGTAACAGTGGGAAATTATAGAGCATTCTCATAATTTTAATTGATAAACCTTCATTGGTTGGTATATGATTGATGCCATTAGTTGCTAGTTTTAAAGTTGATGAGTTATATAATCGAATCGCTTATGTGTTAGTGCAAACTGTATTATTAACGAATTTGGTTCCAACCTGATCATCTATAAGATTGTGTATTCCGATAATTAGCATTCAATTATTAGTAGTAATACCGAAGTTATGCATGTCATGGTCTTTTTTGTCTGCGCCTCAGTCAAATCATTACAAAATACAAATGAGCTCGGTTTGAAAGGAAAATATAAAATAGCGGTAACTTAACATTACAAGTTGTTTATATTGCTGTTAAGTTTTAAGTAAATATCAAACCTGTACGTTGTTGTCATATTTAAACCTACAAAAAGCCCTAGTAGCAATTGTAGACAGTTTCAATCACATCTTTGTCTTCACCAAATATATTGACGTGTGGTTTAAACAGTTGTACATTGAAATCCGATACTTCTATAAATCCTTAGAATATATGTAATACAAAAGTGATTCAGTTGCGTTTTACTATCTTGTAGTCGACGGGAATGCAAACGTGACTTTGACGTACCGGTAATACACATTGTATAATACCAGTTAACAAAATCAACATGACGGGAATGCAAACGTGGCATTGACGTACCGGTAATACACATTGTATAATACCATTAAACA
Organism: Dreissena polymorpha; assembly: GCF_020536995.1. NCBI lineage: Eukaryota > Metazoa > Mollusca > Bivalvia > Myida > Dreissenidae > Dreissena > Dreissena polymorpha. The sequence continues at coordinate 77,389,267 of NC_068361.1, read as the reverse complement.
ATATCACCGTGATATGATTCACCGAGAAGCATGTCGGTGACACTTGAAAAAATATTTTATCCAACCACTATGTTGGCTTTATGCAAATAAAAGTTTTCAAATTAATATAAAATGTAGGACCGAATTTCTTTGTTTGAGTATTTTCCTTCAAAAAGGTAGCAAACCAATTCGATACTTAAAAGGATTTACGATGTGTCACCAAAGTAGTTTGTGACAGACAGTCCGTCCATTTATTGATCAGGGACTTGCAGTGATTAAATACCTACTGCACTCTCTTTCAAATAAAGTAGATCACAATAATATAGGTTTTCGACCATGATAGTAAATATATATTTTTTATTTTAACTGCATATAAATTGACCACATTCAACAAACACCCAAACTTGTATTATAAAAACGTGAGGAAAACATATTAATGCAAATCAAGAATATATCATATGAAATAAAACATAATAACTTCATCAGGAACTTAAACATGTACAGTAAACATGTTAAGACAATAAACAAAAAATGATGTCGACGTCTTCATACGTCAACAGCAAAGTCAATATATGGCACTAAATTTTGAGGAATATTTTTACATGGGATACAAATGAGCTGGAAATTGATAAGCAAGATCTTTGGAGAGAGCAGAGTTAACCATATAGCAAAAGTGTTTTACGAAAACAATCAATAGGAAGTAAAACGGTCACACAATGAATTATGAATATATAGAATTATCTGATGGTTTGATTTTCATAGATATGGTGTTGAATAATGCGGCTTTAGAAAAATAACAATCGAATGAACAGCGTTAATACAAAACAAATTGGGGCTAGAGGTCCGCTCTGAGGTCTTGAGGTCTGAGAGGTTTGCGGGCAGACGCAATCCGATTTGCCCACGAGATCCTGCCACTTCCGGTCATCGACATCGCCTTCCGGGACTACTACCGGTACATTAGGTGACACCTGTCCTGTTGTTACATCGGAAGCGCCGATAGCGATATCTGAACAGCCGTAAAACTGTTCCTGAGGCCCGCATCCTGCGAAAATCGAAATGCATTTGAATTATTTATGAATTATGTTCAAACACGATTGTATTCTTTATATGTGTGGCTGTATATATACAATAAATGTGCCAAATATTATTATCTAATTATCTTGAAATTCGTGATATTTAAAAAACAAACACTTTATATTGCAAAGATCAGAACAATTCTTCCTATATGTGTTTATTGGAGAAAACAGTACACAGTGTCAACTGTGTCATTTTTCAAAGGTAACACTACAAGACAATAAATAGGAGGATAAGCATTAGAAATTTACAACAATTAAATGTATAACCAAAATGTTCAATAAAAAATGTGATCCTTTTCCTAGAATGACATGAGATATTTGTCTACTGCTCACAACATGTGTAATCTAATATGCAATCGTTTAGTCTGCCATCGTTTATACATATATTCAAATCCTTATTGGTAGATAACTAATTAAAAGGTAAATTAACTTTGCCACAGCCACGTCTTTAATAAAAAACACGCACGACCTTTATTGTATACCTACCAATGCACCCTTTTTGGGTAACGGGATCTACTCCCCAGCTGTTTCCGGTATTGTACCTCCACTGCAATACGCATGCGCGGCATGTAACACCAGCCGGAAGTTTTAGAGAATACTTGATATTCTCCATACCCATGCTGATTTCAAACCGTTTCACTCCTCGGTTGTCTTGCAAGAGATGTTGGTCAAAGCAAGCTTGCTCTAGAGTCTTGTTTACGGCGTCATTTTTGCAAAGACGAAACTCAAACCATCCTGAAACAAAACAATGCTCGATCAAAAATGATCAAACAGCCATGGAGTGTTTTTTTTTAATTATTTTTATTTAATGATAAGCATTTGTGGAAAGGGTTTGTAACGTTTGTTTTTATCCAGTTTTAATTATGCATTGATAATGTAATAACATGTTATGCAACATGTTTTATAATATATATATATATATATATATATATATATATATATATACCAATATATAGTGCCAGTTACGCGGTCTCGGTAGTTTTCAGACTGTACTTACGAGGTCAATATAAAAAACGGGGTCTATATACAACCCCGCATTCTAGGCTCCTTTAATTACTATGAGGGGGGTGTAGGGGAGGTAATGCAATCAAATCTCACAATAAGGTCTTAAATCGAAAACCACAATCAGGTCTGAAATTGAAATTGTATATACCTCGCAAATAAGTTCGCTATATATTTCCTTGTATAAGACGTTAAATAAATGACGTATTTATATACAATAATAATAGTAGGTACCCCTATATACCTTAATTCGTGTTTATATCGGATAAAAAAGGGTATGGAGATACATGTATTTAAAGTGGGAACCCCATAACCTATTTCTAAATCAGAGACCCCGTAACTGGCCATATGTGTGAATATATATATATATATATATATATATATATATATATATATATATATATATATATATATATATATATATATATATATATATATGAAGTATTCATTTCTATCAAAGCCGTAATCGAGCACATCATTTTTATTGTTTAGAAACCTTAATGTTTCTTTCTTTAATCCTTACTTAACTATAATTAAAGCTAAAAGCTTAAGCAATCGTCATTCTTCCTGCTCCTACCCCAGTGACTTCATAGTGCAGTGTGACCTTAAAGACTTAAGTGTATTCGCTCTATGGTACTTTCTAAGCCACGCTGGATTAATCTTCCCCAAACCGGTACCAACAATGTATTCTCTTTTTATCAAATGTATCGCTATGACGTCACTTGGAATAATACACACACACATATTTTGAATCAGGTCATTATGCTACGGTGTCTTGTAATATGGGACTTGTGCAACCACCCAAAAGAATATTGAGTACATTGGCATTGATATTTATCATGAATATTTTATCGGTTAAAATGTGTAAATCACCTTTGTGATTTGCCGTCAAGTGAACGGCTACGTCAATCAGCTGACCGACGTCATATTTGCGTACGATGATCCCAGTATAGAACTTGCCGCGTGGTTCGTTGGGTCGCGGATTGTCCGCAAAGTTGTCACCACACACGCCGCATTTGCCGCCGTTCCTGCTCCACTGGGTCTGTTTTCATTAAAAACAGAGCAAACATGTTAACAATAACAAGTGATATGGAAGTATATATTCTATATGGTTGTGCTGGTTTAAAAGCACGTATGGAACAGACGCCTATCTATTCCCAGATTTGCACTTTGAACATTTCTAATATTTATGTCACGGATTGAAAGAGTTTAAGTGACCAAAACAAACAACCATATGGCAAAATGTGAGGTGAAAACATCGACAGAGTGGATGCCAGAATAACGCGTTCATAAGGTCATTTGTTCATTTACGTGTTTCGGCAGCACAATTGCAATTGACGTTTAACAACACGTTAATCTTCGGTCTGACCGAATGACGAACACTCATATAGACTGATGCATGCGTTGCTGTGAAATATTGAATTCACATTCCCGTGTAATACTATATGCTACTTAGCTAAATGTACACAGTACTTGACATCTTGATCTTTCTAAACACAGGAAAACTTTGAATTCAAGCAATGTAACTGTGTTTGGTAAAACAAAATGAGATAACGGATTTGTCTTCATTTTGACAGCTTCAGTGTCAGCAATTAATGTTCAGGAACTAAAATAAGTTTACACATATACAGAGTTCAATGCTCAAAATCCGGAGGATTTATTAATTTTGTTTAGGTTGCATGATTTTAATAAAAGACCTTTTCGTAAGACAAGATTGTTAAAGCAATGCACGTTCTAACTACGTTGTATTGTTTTCTTGTGGTGTTGTCCTATTTTGTCTTAGTGGGTGTTGTTTGTCTTTAAATAAACAAAAAATATGTCATATTTCACTATTTTAATATAAAGTATTATATTATGTGGTTATAAAGGTATTTTAAACTGTTTTTTAAGAATGTTATATACAATTAGTAATTGTCAGATATGTAAATGCATATATCCACAAGTTCGTGACTACTTTAACAACTTTGTATACGTCGCTAGTAAAATGCAAATATGACTTTTAAAATATTTCAAAAGGCAAATGCGACAAGCTACTTACATTGAATCCTCCGCAATACAGGGCATTATCGTCATAATTTGGGGGCGAGTTGAACCCCCGGCGCCACATTGAAGAACGGCTCGGTGGTTCCATCAGGCGTCCATGACCTTTCACTACTGTTACCATGGTAATTAGCAAAGAAACGCATATATAAACGTACCTAGGCATTATGTTTATCAATGCAGCCAGAGTGTTTTTTAATCCAATACCTTACTACTTTGTGAAATCAACTGCCTGGTCATGCAACCAACGAACCGAAAATGAGATTGGCAGATAAATACGTGTTAATGTATTTTTATTGTGTGTATTTCAAGGCCTACAGAGACTAAATTGTTGGGTTACCATGTCGTGGTAATAGTCATTAAATGGCGATTTTAAGATACACTTTTTCTATGGTTTAACGACGATAGCTCCATAAAATATCAAGTGAAAATGCATTTATGTGTGTGTGTTCAATAGATTGTGAATGAGTTACTGCAGTTAGTATCTTGTTTTTGTGTGGTATAATTTATAAACATTAATGAGTGTTGTTTGTTATATAATGAATGTACTATCCATAGATTAAAACTACACATTCTATAAACAAAAATGAGAAATAATTATTGATTGAATGTTGTCTTTCGGTCAATAAACACCTGTTTGAAGTTCTGGTGCGAAGTAATTATACCAGGCACTTAGGCGTTACACCCGAGGTGTTCATGAAATACACAAACATCTTCCAAGTGGTGTTTCTTCTTTTGCGCACGTTAAAAACGATAATGCGATCGCTAATGTCGAATGTTAAACAATATGATAAATATAAATTAAATTTAAATAAATCTGTATTTTTACTATGCTCAGGTTCAGAACTTTTTTCCGTAATTTTGAAGATCGGAGAATCTCGTATTAGAATAAATATTTTTTGAACATGACATCACAAACGTCACTACAAGACGCCGAAAAACGTGACTTATCAGGGCCATTGTCGACGGGTTGTAAAAAGAATGTAGCCAGAGCCAGTTCGGAACTCGAATCCGGGAAATCGCCCTCTAAAAAATAAGGCGAGTGCTCTTTCGAGTAACCTATTTGGGCCGCTTAAACAGCTTAACACCAATCCCGCTAAAGTTCTGTACCGTCACACGCATGAAAAAAAATCAATACATTTGGTACAAAAACAAACAAAAAACGGTTTAAGATATCACACTTAAAAACATTTCCGTCCTTTTTTACTTTCTTAAGGGTGAACATTCAGTTGTTGATAAGATTACCACTTGTCAAAGGTTACTTTCCGGTTTCCTCAGCCGCGATGTGGTGAATCATAAATAACACTTGTTTTGCGTCTATTTCTGATACTTTAATAGGGGAATATCTTTAGTCAATTGTAAACAATTAATTTATTCGATTGTATGAAAGGGCTTTTTCGGTGACCATTTCCTTACAACATTGTGTTGTAATTGAACCACTTTGCAATAGGGACAAATATCCATACAGCCTTTATGGTATCATTCACCAATACTCATTGCACGAACGCTACCTTCTTGTGACCTCATGTTGTTCACGATTATTGCCACCTTTCAAGGGCCCTATACAACAAACCCCACGCAGCAGTATCCACTATACCAAAATAAATCCCCGTATAACAGTATTGTAAAACGCATCGACAGGCACTACATTTACGCAAAATTTGTTATGAAAACGTGTTTTTTCGGCTTATTTACAGGCGCTGCGAGTACAGGATTTCGAGTTACGAGGGCGGACTATTTAACCATAACAGACGCTTCAAAAACACATTACACTGCAACACACATGCAATATTAACGCGTAATTGGCGCAGGCACACACTTTTGCAAAGTACGTCTAAGAGATACATTTTGATTTCTTTTATGTGAGTTACACAAATCTTTTGAAAGTTTCCTGTTAAGTTTTATCGTATTTGTGCAGTCGGCATTTCGCTGTCATCTGTTATGGTGTGTTTAACACTAATTATTTCTCGATGATAGGATCAATTTAACGAAAATAAGGTACTTCAAAAATATGCAACATTTTAACTTTCTGTAAATTGACCTCACACATTAGTCAAATCAAGATTTTAATTTAAGAACTTAGCGACATTGAAAAAGTCGCAAATTGGCAACTTTTAAAGGGTGCGTACCCAGTTCCCAGGGTCCCCATGTCCCTGTAAGTCCGCCTATGATTTACATGATTACAAAAATGACCGATTTCATAGTTTATTTTTTGAGATACAAATTAAAGTTATATTTGCTCTTTGATTACCATGCGAATATTAATGTAAAACATAGGCGTATAGCTGTTAAAAGTCAGTACTAGGTTAAGTTCCGAATATGATCTATGAACAGCGAGACAGTGGTTCAGAAGTTTTGATCAGACATTCGTTTTTTGGCTACCATGCGCAACTGTAAACAGCGCACGGAATTCACATTTCTCCTCACAGGCAGAGGCTGTGTACTCTCATGTCGCCTTAATTGCTCGTATTGGGCATATGGTTGCAGATCGTTCGTAAATCTTTTGTACAGTGATGTATTTCCTGTCAAACAGTCTGTAATTTGCGTTCATTATATGATACTCTGAAAATAAGCTAATTCAATAACTCTCGCGTGTAAGTTGCCTAAAGTGACTAAACGCTATCGAGTGTCATTATTCACGGAGCGTATATTGACCTCATCTAGAGTCCGTGCATTATTCAAGTGAAAAATGAGCCTTGTGACTGCCTTGTGACTGTTCGCTTAAAATGAGGCAATTTTAAAAGTTATGTTGACAAGCTAGTTTCTACAATAGAAAGAACCCATCCATATTAAGCCATGATAAAACAAATAAATAAAATAAGACACTTTTAGTAAATGAAACTTACAATTGTATTAAAATAAACGAAGTTTGATTTTAATATTTTCATTTCTTCGATGCGTGTTGCGTCCTAATGTATCGTAAAATGCAAATAAAAGGCACTAGCTGGGTAGGCTGGGTCGTCACCATACTATGTGTACATCCGGGGAAGTGCCCCAAATTTAATATAGTCGAACAAGGGGCCGTAATCGAGCCAGCGGACTAGTGATTTGTAGTCCTAATCTTTGCTACTCGGTCCAAAGTGCTAGTATTTAAGAAAAGTACTGACGAAACTATTAAGTCAATTTCTGACAATTAACTTCATTGATCGTATTAAAGTCCTCTTTCGGTGAAAATTATCTTAAAGGGATCTTTTCACAGTTTGGTAAATTGACAAAATTGAAAAAAGTTGTTTTAGATTCGCAAATTTTCGTTTTAGTTATGATATTTGTGAGGAAACAGTATTACAGAACATTTACCATAGTCCAATATAGCCATTATATGTATCTTTTGACGATTTGAAAACCTAAAAATTATAATGAAAAATTTGGAGAGTTCTGTTGTTGTCGTTTAAATTTACAAAACTACGAAGATTGCTTATATAAAGTATAAAATACTTCAACTAAGTATACCCGGCGGAATAGCCGAGAGGGCTAATGCGATTTTACTTCAGACTTACTCCAGGACTCCGGGGGTCACTGGTTTGAGCCCTGGTAACGGTTAATTATTTTCCTTTTTTAAATTTTATTCTTGATTTTTTTACTGGAGCTTTTAAGATCCATTGTTTACATTTATCAATATAAAGCATTTAATGACAAACTTCAAAATATGCCAATATCTGTGAAAAGGCCCCTTTAAGGAAAGGACACAGTCTTGTGGTTATTGAAACACTTTCAAGAAGGAAAAATTAAACATACCTTCCTCATGGATCACACACGCATTGTCTCTTTATAAAGACCAAACTTTGTCAAATGTGTGCATCAATACTCCACTCAAAGGGAGGTAATAAGCCGGACATTTCGCTCATGTATTCGAGTCTCAATTTACTATCTTACTTGTAGTGTTAGTAAATTTCAAATTTCATGGACAATACTCCCGTATTACCCTACGAATTCTGTTTGTGCACATATTTGCTGCTTGTCGGAATGTTTGCATATTGCATACGAAAGATTATTCAATAATTAAACGTTTCTGCATATAAAAATAGTGACTGTAAATACCGACAGGAAACTTCCTAGTGTGTATCAGGGACATATAGGTCCCTGTGTGTATTCGTCGTAGTAAGTCGAGGTTTAAAGCTCAAAACGCAAATACGCTTATATTCAGGACTTCTTCGATTTTCACGTAATAAAATACATATTTTTTTCAAATGATGATCAATGAAGCTGATGTCTATGTATTGCGCTCAGGTTAAAAAGAAACCTATAAGAAACCACCAAGTGAGAAACGTGTAGTGAAGAATGTTATAACATACAAACGCTTGATTTAATCATTTCAAAATCGCTTAATTAATTAAGCCAAAGCGAATTAGCTACCAACTGTCATATATTTAAGTCGCAGTTTAGAGTCTGTTCTCGTAAGCTTAAAATGAAGAAATTCAAAGACTGTTGGATATTGAAAATAGTACAACACAAAACTGCTGTTTGTATTTTTTTATTCTCGTAATGGCATCAATTACAATTTTCTGACTAAAAATAAACTATTTCAGTATCTACATCAATATTCTTCAATAACCAAACTAATGCTCATTTGAATCATCCAATCATATTCACTCCCTCCAATTTTACAAGCCAATAGGTTTAAAGTAAAACTGTCATTAAGAACATAATTGGATAATGCTGACATCAATGCTTAGTGGTTGAAGAATAAAGTTGGAAATTATTGAAAGAGTTTATTTTAATAGTTAAAAACAAAGATAATTCTTTTCCCATCACAATTGCCTAACAATTACATCATAATAAGCAATAATTGAGGTCATAAGCACATCAATACAAACTCACTTTCAGCATGATACGAAACGTGTTTTTATGCTTAAATAATTCAAACATAAAAATAAAGAGTATTAAAGACTATGTGAACAAAAAATGTAAATATCTGGATTTCATCAGTTAAAACACAGCAATGAACAATGTGTCAAACTACATTTCCTCAATTTGTTACCAGAACCACATGGTAGTTTTTCCAAACTTAACTTAAGCAACATTAACATTTAACTTTACCATACCACGAAATTAACTTATTCAAGTAATTGCATTGTATGCATTGCATTATGATATTTGTAACTTTGAATGAAAAGGATGACTAAAAACAAATTATATATTTATTTAAAGATGTATGCTTACATCAAAGAAAACCTCACACAATTGCTATTCACAAGCTGTACTTTTTGAACATCTTTTATTAACTGTTTATTCTGCAACAATGTCAGGAAATAGATTAAAGATTTGCCAGAAAATGATGACTACATGCATGTAATAAGAGTTAAAATGTAGACAAAAGAAACACACATGTTCATGCATGAGCTTATTACACTTTATGAATAAAATTCATATTCTGACATTGTATTAATTTCCTTTAGATTCTATACAAGCTTTAATAAATTGACTATTACTATGTTAGAAAATCATGAATTAAAACTAGGAGAAGACACATGTTCCCAAATTCCAAACTACATTTTTTGTATTATTGTAGCAGTATAAATAACTCACAAATATGCATAACAATACATGACTCTCACAAACAAGTCTGCACTTATTCTCACATCCATACAACTTCTCAATGCAAAATGTCCCACACAAACGCATCCACACACTTCTCTACTTTTTCAACCTCTCATGGAAAAACTGTTCTACAGAGTCGGTGTTCCACTTCTCAATTCCAAGCGTCTCCTTTACATTTTTGTCCTCATCCAGGAGGTATATCTCAGGGTCCGCGCCTCGAACGTATTTCACCTCGAGACCCGGAAACTGTTGCGGCCTGTCGCTCTTGACGAAGGCTGTAAAATGGACATAATTTCATGGTTTGAACCCATTTATTTACACTCAAATGAAATCAAAAGCCTAAGGCTCATTTAAATGCTCTTGAGTCAGTTTTCTTGGTAGAACCAGTACTTAGTGTCTTTTAAGGAGATCTAAAGAACGCTCTCTGAGTAGGGATCGAACCCATGACCTCTCTATCCCTTGGCAGACACCATATCCACTACGCGACTAACATGTATCTCATAGACCTGTCTAGCTATGGTCTTCACACTGTCATGGGGGATGCAATCATATACCTTGTTATATCAAAGGGTTTTTTACCATTGCAAACATTCCATACAGAAGACAGACTATAGTATTGCATCTGGCATAATAATATAGTAAATGCTTCAATGTGTGCAATATTGTAAAATACAGTCTTTCTTACTAGATGTCATAATAAATGTTAGCTCTTATTTAGATTTTTAATCTTATCTACTAATTGCTGGCCTTAATGTCTGTATCTTTTTGCTTTCTCTATTCAACTCTACCTCCATTAAATACAAGCCACAATGGACTGGTTTTCCACAAACTGAACCATGTCCTTCAGGGTACAGTTTTACTGCATTTATCCCAAATCTGGCAAACTTAGCGAAATTGACATCCATAACATTTTCCCCCCAGAAGTTCCAATTAAAATTTCTGTCTTTCATGTTTCTTTATATATGTTTTTGTTTGTAGTAAAACTTAAAATATGATAAAGCTGACCCCATATAATTTGTGTTTGCAAAGACATTGACTTGGACTGTGTCAATACACTTGGACCTTGTAAATACAATTGGACTGTGTCAATACATTTGGACTCTGTTTATACAATTCAACTGTGTCAATACACTTGAACTTTGTTAATACAACTGGCCTGTGTCAATACACTTGGACAGTGTTTATACACTTGGACTGTGCCAAAACACTTGGTCTGTGTCAATAAACATGGACTGTGTCAATAAAAGTGGACTGTGTCGATGTAAATACACTGGGACTGTCAATAAACTTGGACTGTGTCAATAAACTTGGACTATGTCAACACACTTCGACTGTGTCAATACACTTTGACTGTATCAAAACACTTGGACAGTGTCAGAACACTTGGACTGTGTCAATACATTTGGACTGTGTCAATACACTTGGACTGTGTCAATACATTTGGAATGTGTCAATACATATGGAATGTGGCATTACTTGTGGACTGTGTCACTCACCCTGCACCTGAGGATACCTCCCCAATTTTCATCCGCAAACACGCAGCTCTGCATAGGGATAAACCTGAAAAAACAAATGGAAATTCTACAATCACAGCACTTGATTTTCAGATAGGTTTAATCGTTCCATAGTAACGTCTCAGAGAAATGTGCAAATGAATTTTGAACAAATAATTGTATTAAATTTTGAATAACAATATTATCAGGGTTGGACACAATTATTTTCTGTACTGTCCAGCTTGCCCCTGTGCTGTTATGAAATATAATAATTTACTACCAAAAATAACGGTATAACTACCTGTGTTGTACAGACAAGCAGAAGCAATTATCAAAATATGATTCCGCCACCCCTTAAATAAATTTATTTTTCAAACTAGGTAAACTTTTTTAATAATGGCATTGGTTCAAATTTTATTTAGAAAATGTGTAAGCCCCTGAGTAGGTCAAGCTCAACACAGAAATTTCAATTATATTTAAAATTCAACATATTATTTATTTTTTACATATGTTTCATTGCAGATTTAAAGAGTATGATAAAAAACCTTGAAATAAATCATTTTAATAATAAAACCATAGATTTTGCTTATCTAAATACCAGAGTTAAATGATTATATACAGGATACCTTTTAGAGATCTTAAATTGTTGATCAAATAAAAATAAAGCAATACCTTTAATGCTTCTTCCGCGCCTGCATCATCTTGACAACATCGTCTACAATCATCTTTTAATGCTGCTAGATTGTGTTCGTCAAGGAGATTACATGATGTGCATACTAGATTGGGTGTGAAGCCTAGACTGCGACATTCTTCTTCAGACAATTTTGCTCCTAGCCCTTGCTCTATCTGGAATATAAATTAAAATCATTACAAAACAAAAATATCATGTCAGCTTGCAGGTTAGCAGCTGCATAATAGTTTTACCTACACATTTTTTTACATTTTATTTCAGCTATAATTATTGCCTCTGTGAGCTATTTGAACATATTCCTCTTCTTAATTGTTGTTTTATCAAATTAAACTGAATGCACAGGCTAATCTGGGACGACACTTTATGCACATGCATTATAAAGACCCTTTTCACAGAGCGTGTTTCATTCATATTCTATTACATTGACCACTTGACAACTGAATGTAACGTTAGATTTCGGGCAACATAAACAAGTCATTTAATGAAAATCGGGAGAAAGTCAAAAAAGATTTTTTGATAATAAACCAATATTTGTTTTCATTAAAATAGTTAACTTGTTTCACATATTTTGGGTTGTCAGTGTATGTTTGTTTGGTTCTCATTTTTATTTAAGCTATTCTAAACTAATTAATGTAACTTTTAATGTATCAAGCAAGTCTCCTTTCTGAGATCATCATCAGGATTTAACTGAGTAAGCTACTTTGATATGTTTACTGACCAACCAAAAATTGTTTTGACAGACGAAACCTGCTTATGAATTTTTTTGGGTGATATAATACACAAGGCGTTAGATACATGTATTTGGGGCTTTATTGCGCATTAAAAAAATAATGCATATTTAATCGCATCTGGGTATATAAAATGCAAGTACGAACTGGTAAATTCGCCCAATAACAATCCAGACACTACCTTATCTAGCAACAGATTGGTAAATGAGACGACAGGCGTTTTCAGACTCTGCATCGTCGAAAAAATGACTAGTAAAGTTGCAGATATTAAAAAAAAAAAAAAATACACCTATCAGATTTCAAGCTCCCAGGACACTCTGATTTCAAAATTCAAATTCCCAGGCAAGGGATTGGTAAATGGAAAGCATTTTAATTACCAAATAATTACTAGTCAGAAGATAAAATATGAATAGAAGTTGGCACTGATTTTGATTTCAATCATGTGTGTTCGTGCCTAACCTAGCCTAAAATAGATGTGGTGATGTCACAGATAAACTTGCACAATATCAGTATTCTTTTTCATTCAAAATCGGGTCCCGTAATCGGCCCTATTCCCCATGGAAAAAGTATATACATTTTTCCCAAATGGGAGTAAAAATTTCCAAATGGAAGGTTTCAATTATTATTTTTTTTTTATAGATCTTAATATTATGTTTATCTCTCCCAACCAAATAAGTTCATACTCAGTAAATATACTGAAAACACTTATATTCTCAATTTTTAAGCATTTTTTAATAAAACAACAAGAACACTAATTTTCCAATTTTAGTCAAAACGCCACAATTTTTCCCAATTCAAAGGGACTCAGCCCCATTCCCAAAATGGTGAAAAACACACACTGAATACCGTATGCCACTCAGGTCTACACCGAAGGGTGATCTGATAACAAATAATGCCTTTAAGATGACTTTATATGCTCCAGTCAGGGCTAGCGCTGGTCCAAAATTACTTTGAGCCAACCCGTTTTCATTGTTTCGAAGCGGGAAAACTGGTTTTGAAATAATACTAATACTAATAGTATATACTATATATACTATCAACTTTTTTATATTTCTTTTAATGACAACAAGGGCATATCACATATCATAATATAACCTACAGATTTCAATATAGAAATAATGATTATGGAACTTGTCAAAGTACAAACATAAGATATTTTATACATGTACATTTAACAGTGGTGTCGAATGTCCCAAATTTGAAATCCTGAAAATTAAGCGGGGGGTCTTGGAACCACAGCCTCAGGAACCCAACAGGAATAAAGGGCAGTGCCCCCCTCCCCACCCAGAGCCCTTACTAATTGTTCTTTTTTATAGTCTTTCCAATTGCAATTTCAGGTGAATACAATTTGAAATATTATAAAAAACACCGTCCGTGTATTCGTCATTCTATTTCTTCTATAAAGAACTTCGTTAATAAATCAGTGCTCCAGCTAGGATTTGAAAAGGGCAGGGGGGCTTTTTTGTCAAAAGGGCACTTTCGACGCGCATTATATTGTCAAAAGGGCACTTTCGACGCGCAGTATTTAGTGAAAAGGGCACGTTCGAGCGCGCGGGTGTTTCTGGAATGCTTCCTATTGCATGTTAATTTATATGTTATAAATAATTGTATTATTCCCATTATTATTAAACCATTCAAATATAATGTCTACAATGAGGATTAAAATAATTACAATGAAATAAGAGATTTATGAATTATCATATGTAAAAAAAAAAAAAAATTTTTTTTTTTTTTTTTTTAGAGGGGGGGGGGGGGGGGGGGGGGGCAGGGCGGGGGTTTGGGTGGGCAGGGCGGAGGTTTGGGAGGGCAGGGCGCGGCGCCCTTCGATTTAGGCCTAGCTGATGCACTGTAAATTATAATCGACGAAAAATAATGTATCCCGAAACGACAGTCCGAAAAATTGTACGCGTTTTGCACATGAAATAAAATGTGCATATCGTTTGACTGCAGAAATAAAATCCAGTAATCTAGCAAATACGTATTTATTATACAATTTGTTTACATATTGCTTTACAATATCATAGTTTGTGGGTAAAAAACAATTTATATACCTTTTAATGTCAAACGATAATCGGCAGAAAGGTGTAACATCAATGACATAGCACTAATAAATTATTTAATTATCATCCTTAATTCAGATCGATAGTCGGTAGAAAGGTGTGAAGTGATCAGCTTAGAAATAATTCATTTATTGTTATGCTTCTTTTCATTTGTTTATCTTTAAATACGACGTTTGCCATCAGCTGCTTTATTGTTGGCAGACGACAATATCAACTGTGTATTCCAAGTATACAATGTCTGCGCATGAATTACCCAATATTATATCATAATGTGTGAGCGAACTCAATGTTGATTGGCCAGCTACCATGTGCGCTTCAATAATAATAAGGTCAAGCAATGTCTCATGTTCTTGTGCAGACCGATTTTTGTTTATTGTTCAAATTGCCAACACTTTCATTGAAACAAAGAGAACAATATTGAAAACCAGTCTGGATTTATATGGGGGATGTTTTCAATAAAATTATACAAGATTTAAGCATTTTTGCAAATCAGATTTTTTCTTGAGCCAAATTCTCAATATTTTCCCAAATGGCTCAAATGGCGAACGTCAGCGCGAGCCCTGCCAGTAATGTACCAAATCAATTTCCTTGTAGTACAGATTAGCACTGTCAACAATTAGTTCTTCTTGAATGCTCTGAGCTTTTAAAAGTACATACGTTCAGCTCAGAGTTCTTCTTGGTTACTCGAAATTCCATGTCTAAAAATAATTTCTCACATTTGTCGATAAAATCGAGTTCAATACACCTAATACATCGTTACAAACACAATACCTGTTATTACCGATATCAATTTGCGAGTGAATTGTGGAGAAATACTCAAAACAAAAACTTTATACACAATCCGTTATCAAACCGAAAGCCAAATTTTGGAATTGACGATTCAATCTATTTTACGGATGTTCCGGAAATAGTAGGTCTATTAAAATTGGTAGATAAGACACGAGATCTATCTCGCTGAGGATTCTGGAGATAGTCTATATTGTATTTTTGAATTCAGAATTACTCGGAATACTCAGATTTAACAATTGCAATAACATAGACATTTAAATGAACGTGTTTGAAACTTTGGATTAATATCAATATTATGCGAGCATAACATATCATGTAAGTTGTTTTAATTTGCGCATTATGGATATATTTACGATCTGCAGGGTTTTTTTTGGCCCGATTTTATAGCCGAAATTCGGCTATGTTCCCAATCCCAAAAAGTATACTTTTTTCCCAAAATGTGGCAAAAATTCCCAATTTCCAAAAAAAAAAAAAAAAAAATTTTTTTTTTTTTTTAGAAAGAAGTCTAATGCGAATTTTATCTCAATTTTAATTCAATTACATCTAACAAAGTATTATATGATTTTGTTCTTTTAATTTGAATGATTATAAAGAGTTATATCAAATTTAGTATTTCCCTAATCAGTGGACTTTTCGTATGGAAAAAAGGCTAATTAATTTATTTTCCCAATTTCATGAAAATGCAGATAAAATTCCCAATTCCGAAGCCATGGGCTATCTTCCCAAAAAGTGAAAAAAAACCTGGATCTATTTGTGTTTATTTATGCCAGAAAATAGTTTATGTGGCTATTATTTCCGATTAAACTGTTTCTATGGAAAATCGGGTTAGCAGTTGCAACTCCCAGCGACCTGGAGGGTCAATAGCTGGGAGTTGGATTAGTCTTATTTATAAGACGAGCAAAGAATTTAGAGATACTTTTTATATGGGCTAAATTCTTTGGAACTTCTTATCGGGGAAAAGTCAAAAATGTGTTGGAAACCAGAAAGTTTAAATTTTCATTGATATGCGTAAAATTGCAAAATAACATTACCAACTCATTCAGTTTTAGTTCAGAAGTCCATTTTTACCTCAAATATCGTCGAATTGAAGTTGGAAAGGCATAAATTCTTCAGTTAAACTTCTGCTTAAATCGCAAACCAATCACTGACCTGTAGCCATGTCATGAAACTGATTTGAATATGAACCAATCAGAAGAAGGCATTACGGTGTAACGTGTACGCGTAATTTTATTTAACATGAGCTTTTAACACCGACTTTTACCTAACTAGATCTAGTATGCTAATCTTTGTCGATTTAATAAGCATATGTTCAAAACAGATATGGTGCAGTTTCTATTCACTGTTTAAAGTTTCAGCAAGTTTTTATGCATGTCTTTTTCGCACCTCTGTCTGTGTTGTTTTATTTACTTACATCCTACGTTACATACATGTAGGAGGACGGTATACTGTACGATCTGTATCAAAATTATTTGTGTACAGTATAAAAATAAAAGATGTAATTTATTTCAGAACTTTTTAATTGTCAATTTAGAAAAAAAACAATGCTAAATTAATCCAGAAAAGTATAACATCGGTTTACTATGTAACGCTCTGCACCACAACAGACGAACGCAAACTGTATTTTACGCTGTTTATTCTCCCACTTTTAACCAGATGCTTAACATCGAGGTCGTGTTATCGATTTATATCTACACAGCGAGCGAATCGAGAGATATTGAAAAATTGAATAGTGGTTGGATTTAAATTGATCAGGCGTGCAAAATTCAAAGTGTCATTACATAATTTCTACGGAACATTATCGAGAAATGAATTATCTACACAGGTATGTAAATATTATTGCAATCCGTTGATATTAAGTGTCTTATATCGGGGCTTGAATGTTGCGCACAAAATCCTTGCGCAACAATATAGAGAAAGAAGGAAAAATTCCCACCATTAATTTGGTCTTTCCCCCTTTGTACGCTCCAAATATTACCCATATAAAAAGTAGCTTAATATTTGAGAGTGTCAACAATTTGGACTAGGAGTTGGATTATTGCAACTATATCAACAATTAAGGTTCATGTAAAGTGTAAAAAGGCGTATTCTTCACATAGGAATACTTCAATAAATATTATGGCAATAAATTCAATTTATAAGTCAATAGCATCGTAAACACTTGTAGAACATATAAGAAAATGCTAATAAAAAATATATGATGCAAAATGTTGCTTTAGAAGAAATATACAGCGCATGCATGAAATTATCAAAATAACAAACGGAGTTTAATTGAACAAATTCCTTTGGTCAAAATATTGTATACACTTAATGTTAGGTACTACAAATGAAAAGTCCACACAACACACACCAACAATCCTAAAATATGCAAAAGAAAAACATAAAAAAAATGTCAAAAGTTAACACAATAATTGGGAACTACTTTAAGTATGGTGGACTTACCAGTGAACCTTCATTTTCAAAATTACTTATTTACTCGCAATACAGTACTCATCAGGGCTCGCGCTAGGGGGCGACGTGAGCGACTAAGTCGCTTTCTTACGCCAAACGTCCCCTAAAATTTAAGAAATTGTAGATAAAAAGCGACTTTCAATCGCCCTCTTATCGGAATTTGTTTACATCCGGTTTTCTCGATGTCAAGGTCTGACTCAATTTTCCAATACACACTGTCGCAGCCCGGAGCGACAGGTAATTTGAGGTAAACCCCGTCCCGATTCTCCCAACCTCCGAACTTATCTAATCGGCGATCGATATTGGTCAAGTCAGCATTCAAGTCACATGGTAGCTGCCCAATCAACATTGAGTTCGCTCACACATAATATTGGGTCATTCATGGAAATACAAAGTTGATATTGTCGTCTGCCAACACAACATGTATAGCGGCCAATGGCAAACGTCGTATTTAAAGATAAACAAATCAAAAGGAGCCTTACAATAAAAAAATTATTTCTAAGTTGATCACTTTACATTTCTACCGACTATCGATCTGAATTAACAAAAGGATGATGATTAAATAATTAGATCTATGTCGATGATGTTACAAATTCTGCCGATTATCGTTTGAAATTAAAAGGTGATAATTTAGTTGTTTTTTACCCACAAACTATGCTATTGTAAAGCAATATGTCAATTAAATTGTATATTAAATACGTATTTGCTAGGTTTCCGATTTTCATTTTTTTGCTGTCAAACGATATGCACAATTTGTTTTATGTGCATAACGCGTACAATTTTTCGGACTGTCGTTTTCGGATACATTATTTTTCGTCGATTATAATTTAATTTCTAAGTTCCTTAAAGGAGAAATAGAATGAAGAATACAGATGGGGTGATGCGGACGGTGTGGTTTATCATATTTCGAATTGTATTCACATGAAATTGCAATTGGAAATACTATAAAACATAACAAATAATTATTAAGAAAGCATATGCTAAATGTCATATTTCAATAAATATTTATCTGGTCTGACAGTTTTATTAAGCTTATGTTATCTACTGCTTCATAAACATATTATCTTTGAAATACTTTAGTCTGTATAATATGTTATTTACATCAAAATGTATTGAATATAGAGCTAGTAAAATTTTAGTTATTTATCTGTCATGTCTATTATTACTTGGTTTATTAGAACTGCTGGAAAAATTAAGATACACAAAAGAAATAAAATTATGTGTACTACAGTGGCATACTTCAAAAATGTGATACACATATGTGTGTTGTAACGCCCTACATGAAAACCCTTGTGTCTGAGTCTCTCCACCTCTCCCTAGAGTCTCCTCACTTCTCCCTAAATCAGTGTCCAGGGAGAAGTCACTTCTCTCTCAAATTTGAGCCCAGCGTGAGCCCTGCTCATTATAGTCACAAAATGACACAATTACAAAAAATAAACTATATTACCAAAAGGCAAACACTTTGATTGTTCATTTGAAATATATAGGACTCGGAACGACGACTAATTGGCTACCTTAAAACAAATTACAACATGTTTATGTCACATCTCGAACTCCATACACGTTAGTTAAACATGTGGGGCATAAAACATCCGGTTTCAAGGAAGTCGACATAACAATATTTCAATTAACAATCTAGGCATAATATTTGTGGGATCGGAAAAATGAATTATACAAATGTTGGGCACACGTACATATTAAACCAACTGAACACTTACATTTCTATAAAAACCTTGTCATCGATCAAAAAATGCATTTGTTATTGTCTCGTCATGTTTACTTGTTCAGGTAGCCATTATTTGCCGGAAGTATATTCAAAAAATATTTCGTTCCAAAATCGATCATTTATAAATTACTACGATCCGTTTGTTCTAAAATTTGTATAATTTGTTTATGAGGTTATTTCTAGTTATGTTATAAAGTAAATATTTAATATAAGCAATATTTAACAAATTCGCAAATACGAATCAATACACATTTATGACCAAGATGGACGACCGATGAAATTAAATCGGGAGGAGTCAATTATATCAAGATTCTTTTCAAATAGTGCGTTTCAAGTAAGTGTCATTGTTATGGAGATATTATGAAAATGATATATTTTCATTAATTTTATTTTATAAGATCATAACTCTTATTGATCGCATGCTATGCGCATGGAAAGTTATTTTTCCAAAATCTATAAATAGCGACTCATGGCATTGACATGTTCATTTTGAAATACGCATAGTGTCTTTGTGGGGCTGTATTGACGCAATTCAATGCTTGGAGTACCTTACATATAACTTGCATACACTGTTGGGTGTTTTTATTTGGTGCATTTGTGTTTTTTTTAATGAAATTGAGAATTTGCCATACATTGCAATATCTTTGCTAATAATTACATTATTACTGATTTGTGAGTGTTTTTTTTTAATTGTATACATATATGGAATAAAAATGTGATTATTGCAACCATATGTAAATTTCATTAACTTATTTTGGGTATTACTGATCATTTTTATATTTTAAAATTTAATCTATGTGGGGTCATTTTGGGACTTTACATGAACCTTAAGTTGTCAGCAATGACAATTGACACAAAAGACCTTTTCATATCCTGAAAATATTAATGTGAAACGTGTAATAATTCGAAATAAATTATTACATCGGGCAATGGTTTAAACCAAAGAACCGAGAGTAAACCAGGGGAAAAATATGGATTCAGAAGTATAAGTGATGTGTAACCCTTTGAAAAATTACGTGGCAAACAGATGCGATTTCGTTCATTTTTGGAGGAATTCTTTAAAACAATTATTGGGAAAGGATGTGAAACACATGTAAGAGTTAAAATAGATATTGAAAATGAAGAAACTTGGCATGATTAATGAACGAATAACAAGAAACTTACAAAATATAGAAGCGCAATGGTAAGAAGCGAACTTATGTTCGCCATTTTGAATTTTTGTGTACGCCCAACTTTTCGAATTATAGAAACAGTCTAATAATTTATGATTGAAAACCTTAAAACAATTCAAAAATCAATGTTTAATAAAAAACATCATTGTCATCAGTATTTATTACAGATTGTCGATTTAATCGCATATACGCATTTTTAGAAAATAGATTCATCCTAAGGAATGGCTATATTTAGAACCAAACTTTAGGAAATCCATGGCTGGTAAAAATTTGATTGGTCGTTTCAATTTTTATAACCAATGGATATGGAGAATCTAATTTTAGCTGATATTGTTTATGCTTCTTCCAGGAATTGACTTTCACTTTCATTTCTTGAACAAAGGTTTTGTGTTAAAAGTTTAACTGATGCTGATACATTTTAACAGAAATAAGAGGTAACATTTACCTATTTTTATTGATCACGTAATTGAAAATAAGCGATAAAACACAGTGCTTAAATTTTTTGCATCTAACTTGTTACAGCTGACTTTGAATGGTTAACATTTTCAGACATTGCACTGATTTTCAATTTCATTATTGTTGAAATAAATTTTACTGTAACTTGATTCTTGAAAATAATTGTAGCCGGGGTTTGAGTTTATAACGCAACCTGGGTTTTACGTTCCAAGCTTTTAATACAATAAAGTATTAATGATGTATCCCGGTGTGACCTAAATTCGACGATATAACGGATACATAAAGCAATATTTAGCAAATAATAAAAAAACTTATATAGCTAAAAATAACAATTTTTAACTCGGCTGTTATTTTTTGAAATGATTCCAAGACAATAATCATCCATTTAAATTTAAACCGATAAAAATAGAACATCGTCGAATTTAGGTGTCGTCGAATTTGGGTTAGGGTAGGATAAATGATGGCCTGAAACATGAATAAAAATCATGTTATAATTAACAAATGACAATTATAATAACAATTTAAATAATTCATTGTAATACATAATAATATGCAATACAATACAATTCAAGAAAATACAATTATATAAACATAGAATAATGCACTCACCAGTGACCTCAAGACTTATTGTAGAAAGTGGCAATTGGAAAAAGCCTACTACCTCTTACAAGGTTTTACAAACAAGTGACCAAATGTTGAGTTATGATTTAAAATTATATAGATGACTATGAAATCATCTCACAATAAAAGCATGCACTGTTAGTAATTTAACTCACTCATACATCACAAAGTATCTCTCACACGGAACTTCTCTCAGTCTTGATTGGGTTTTAGTCCAAATAATTAGACGTAAGCTAACCCGCGATGCAAATCGACCTCATATTTATAGGAGTAGATTGGGTTAGTATTGTTAAAAGGATTAGTGTCAGAGTGAATACCCTGTTACCAGGGCCCTCAATCCATTTTAGGGGAAGCGGGTCGCTAACCTCAAGAGGGGGAATTTTTGCGGCGTTTTGCATTTGGGGGGGGGGGGGGATTTTTTTACTTACTCTCTCATTATTACATTTGTACATGTTTGCACTATATTTATTTCTTTTTAACTCACCTGAGCACAACATGCTCATGGTGAGCTATTGTAATCGCTTTTTGTCCGTCGTGCATCATCAACATTTACCTTGTTAACACTCTAAAGGTCACATTTATTGTCCAATCTTCATGAAACTTGGTTAGAACATGTGTCTCAATAATATCTTGGACTAGTTCGAAAATGGTTCCGGTTTGTTGAAAAACATGGCTTCCAGGGGGCGTGGCAGTTTTCATTATATGGCTTTAGTAAAACCTTGTTAACACTCTAGAAGTCACATTTTTAGTCCAATCGTCATGAAACTTTGTCAGAACATGTGTCCCAATAATATCTTGGACGAGTTTGAAAATGGTTCCGGTTGGTTGAAAAACATGGCCGCCAGGGGGCGTGGCAGTTTTCCATATATGGCTATAGTAAAACCTTGTTAACACTCTAGAAGTCACATTTTAGTCCAATCTTCATGAAACTTGGTCAAAACATGTGTCCCAATAATATCTTGGACGAGTTTTAAAATGGTTCCAGTTGAATGAAAAACTTGGCCGCCATGGGGCGGGGCAGTTTTCCTTATATGGCTTTACTGTATGGTAAAACCTTGTTAACACTCTAGAAGTCACATTTGTGGTCCAATGCTCATGAAACTTGGTCAGAAAATTTGAACTAATCATATCTGGGCTTAGTTAAAAAATGGTTGAGATCCGTTAAAAAACATGGCCGCATTTATGAAACTTCATCAGAACATTTGTTCTAACAATAGCTCTAGTGAGGTTGAAAATGGTTATGGTTCGTTGAAAAACATGGCCGCCAGGGGGGGGGGGGGCAGGGGCAGTTGTCCTTATATGACTTTAGTGAAACCTTGTTGACACTATATTAGCCACATTTATTGGCCAATCTTCATGAAACTTGGTCAGAACATTTCAGTGATTTTTTTTGCTTTTTTTTCTTACAGCCTGTGCCTTTTGGATTGGGAAAATTAGCGCGATAAACCATGAAATTGGGAAAAAATAGCGCGATAAACCATGAAATTGGGAAACATTATAAATATGATTATAAGAACAGAATTAAAATTATTAAAGTATGTTTTACAGCATTTTTATATTATAAAGTACTAATTTAATGTGTTCTTACAATGAAGACAATGTTAAGTTAATATCCTTAAACATTCATATTGAACTTGCAATAATCAATATAGATTCTTAAATATACCATTTAATCATAACCTCTTTAACAGTAAGAATTTAATTCAGTATTCTTTTAAATTAAATATCATATGGTGAAAACTTTAACACATATTTATAAAAAAAAAACACTTTAGTGGTCTTGCTATGTTAATGATGTATTATATGGAGTTAAAATAATTTATTTCATTTCTTTACCTTTCAACATCTCTCTATCTCTATCTCTCGGTTAATGTGCTGGGCCCCTCTGGGACATTGTCGCACAATTGTGAACTATGTACACGTGTGAAGGGAAGAACAATGGTTAAAAGCCGGATAAAAACATTTTGCTCCAGAGTTATATGCACAGCTCCCCCATCCTAGTCTTAAAGACATCTATGGACGGTGAAATGACCACCTGTTCTGGGAGACCATTCCAGAGGCGTATTCCAGTTGGGAAGAAGGAATACTGGTAGGCATTGACTGTCGTGAATGGCACTATGAAGCGGTTTGCATGGCCTCTGGTGTGCACTCCTGCTGGTATGAGTACGCTTCTGGAATCGATGTCCACCAGGTTGTTTACGATCCTGTACATCATGACCACTTTTGCAGCTTGTCGTCTGTATTCAAGCGTTGGCCAACCGAGCTTGTCCATAATTGCAGTGACACTGCTGGTGTATCGGTAGTCGCCTGTTGGATCGGGTTTTGGGATCCCAAACAGATGCCGCATACTCAAGCTGGGGTCTTACAAGTGATGTGTATGCCTTTGCCTTGATGTCTGTAGGGCAGGTTGCCAGATTCCTACGAAGGAAGGCTGATGTTGAGTTTGCCTTTTTAGCGGTGATGTCTATATGGCTGTTCCACGTGAGTTTACTGTCTATGGTCACACCAAGGTATTTGGCTTTATCTGTCTGTTTAAGTGTTTGGCCATGGATGTTGTATGAGCCAGGTGGGATGTTCCGCTTGTTGGTAATACAGATCATTTTGCACTTGTCTGGATTAAAGTCCATTAACCACTCCCGCTCCCATACTTGTAACTGGTCGAGGTCATCTTGAAGTGCCTTGGTGTCATCTGCCGATCTTATGGTCCTGTATAATAGACAGTCATCGGCAAAGAGGCGTACAGTTGATGAGACTCTACCTGGGAGGTCATTTATGTAGACCAAGAACAGGAGAGGCCTGAGGACAGTACCCTGAGGGACTCCTGATGTAACCGGGGCTGGTGCAGATACCTTTCCGTCAAGTACAACATCTTGCACTTCAATGCTATTTCAGTAAACTGTAAAGCGTGACAAACATAATAAAGCAGAATATGCATATGAATCTGATTTTACACAGATCCACTAACATATAAATCATATCATGTTTGTCTCTTTCCATTTTTGAACGATACTCATCTTAAATGCATTAACTTTGTGAGTAACGGTAGACTAACTCCAATTTCCCAACACTGATTTACGTGATGCACATTCACTGTGAAGATTTGTAATAAATATTTGTTGTTTTTATCTCAAACGTTATATTTTGCATTAATTGACACACGCATTAAATTATTCCGTAATAACCATATGATATCCGTTGTTAATTTGAATGTTATTTATCATTTTCGCCGCGCATCGCAAATTTCTCGTCTGCTTGCCGCCATCTTGGGCGTGTGTAAAAACAGGCGTTTACAATCGGGATACATCGACTATCGTCGGTATCCTCCGCAATATAGAGAGAGATGTGGATAGCAACGTAAAAACATATTCAGTTAAATTCGCGAAAAATACGTAAGTCAGTTGTTGTTCGGCGACGACTCGGCAACTCGATCGGCACTCGTTCGAAATTATTGCTAAATTACATTGTAATCTTATTGGCTTAATTGGGAAAATTTTGTCTTTTTTTTGGGAAATTTTAATCAAATTTTTGGGAAAAAACGTCATTTTTTGCAATTGGGAAGCAGCCGAATATCGGCTGTAATTTCTGGCAAAAAAATTCACTGTCATTTGTTCCAATGAAATTTTGCCAGAGATTGAAGCTGGGTCATATGAGCTCAAAAACTAGGTCACAAGGTCAAATATAAAAAAAAACATGTTAAAAGTCACTTTTTTGGTCCAAAATAATCTTCATGAATCAGCTTGCATTTTTTTCAGAATAGTCTAGTTCCTTTGGCTTTCAGGTGACCGCCTTAGGGCCTGATGGCCCTCTTGTTTCATAATTTAGTATGTTTAACAAGATTAAATTGAAACAGAATTATAATAATCATGAGACACATCTTTTTTTTTTATTTCAGGGGGGAATTTTTCCCCTTAAAAAGGGGAAACAAGTATACTTTTCAGGTGGGGGACTGCGGCCGAAATTCGGCCGCAGATTTTTAAGATTGAGGGCCCTGGTTTCATACTCCCTCTGGTGGAAAAAATGGCTCATGACATTTTAAATATAGAACACAAAAATTTAAATAACATCCCTACTATAGTAAACCCTTGACTATACCAGCAATTGAAAATTACTGCAGTACACTCTCCACTAGAGAAGACATTGTTTACATGGTGCGTGGGAAAATTCCTGACCTATATTTAAATACATCTGTTCAATCAGCTGATGGCTGACCTACTTGTCAGTCAAATGTAAACAGAATGAGCTCTATAGTTATGCACAGTGAAACTATGCAAAATTATTGAACTTAGAATGTTGAATAAAAGTATATACAATAATTGAAATAAAAATTCATAGATTTAAATAATACATTTACTAAAAACAGTCTTAATTTACTGATCAAGGTATTGATCAATATATACTGCTATTTATACAGTGACAACTGGTAACATAATTTTCTGTATGAAACAGTATTACTTTTATACACTACATTTAGTGATTAATAGTAATTGAAAATATACACAAGATGAAAATTTAACCAATAACATTCATCAGGTTTATATTTTATTAAACCATTGAACTATGGAAGATATGAACCTGGAAAAGCAAAAATAATTAAAAACACTTTAAACTATTATAAAATCTGTTGAATTCAAATCTAAAATGAATTCTCATATGGGTTTTGTTATGTATAATTTAGTTACACATAGTAAATTATTGGCGTGACCCATTCTCCATATCTTTTTGGAGGTTGCCTAAGCCTTTTAGGTCGGCCAACTGATTCCTGTTGCGTTGTTGGATGTGTTATAACTGTATGTTGTTGTGTTGTTGGTGGTGTAGATTGTGTTGTTGGTGGTGTAGATTGTGTTGTTGGTTGATTTTGGTCTATGAAAGAACTAATGTTCAATTGTTCAGACTGATTACTACCCACATTTTCATTTAGTGAGGTAAAAGATGTAGATGTTCTGGATGAAGAATTTTGAAATTCTGTGTCAGCCAAGCCAGGAGGGTTGGGATTGACATCCAGACTGTTTGACCTTTGTTTAGTGGCTGTATAACCTGGTATATATCCAGCTCTACGCTGGGGAATAATGTAGGT
The DNA here is from genome assembly GCF_020536995.1 of Dreissena polymorpha. Lineage (NCBI taxonomy): Eukaryota > Metazoa > Mollusca > Bivalvia > Myida > Dreissenidae > Dreissena > Dreissena polymorpha. The sequence continues at coordinate 77,362,374 of NC_068361.1, read as the reverse complement.
TTCAGAGTCTGTTGAACAGTCACTGTCAGTTGAATCTACATGTTTGGACTTGGATCTGGTTAAACGTTTCTCAATTTGGATTTTCTGTTTTGGAGTAACCTCAATAGGAACACTAGGGAATGAGGATATATGTTGTATTGGCAGCAATAAATTCCGGTGTACGGTTTTTACTGGTCCAATGCCATCCTCACGTTTAACCATATATACAGGTAATTCTGGATTTGGAATTTCCAGGACTGTATATGTGTTTGGTTCCCATCTATCTGCAAGTTTATGTTTCCCATCAAAATGAGTTTGACGGACCAAAACTTTATCATCTACCTCCAAACTGGATGCACCTGCCTTGCGGTCATAAAGTGCTTTATTACGTGCATCCTGCTTCACCGAGGCCTCAGCAGCTAGCTTGTGGGCTTGCTGCAAGCGAAGTTGCAGTTTACGCACATATCCAGCAGGATCTGGATGTCCTTCATTCCCGGGTTCGGTTCCCAAAAATGTGTCAATTGCCAGCCTGGGATTCCATCCAAACATTAAATAATGTGGGGAAAAACCAGTAGCCTCAGACTTTGTAGCATTTTATGCTTGAACTAGGGGACCGACAAAGGACTTCCAATCATGTTTTTGTTCGGGATTTAAAGTCCCTAACATCTTTAATAAGGTTTGATTAAACCTTTCAGCAGGGTTTCCCATGGGGTGATAGGGAGTTGTGCGAGATTTATCGATCCCTGCTATTTTGCATAGCTCCTGTATGACCTTACTCTCAAAATTTCTTCCCTGATCACTGTGGAGGCGATCAGGGAAAGAGTAATATCTTATGAAATGGTCGTACAGGGCTTTGGCAGTTGTTTGAGCTGTCTGGTTCTTGCATGGAACAGCTTGCGCATACCTAGTGAAATGATCTGTGATCACTAGTATGTGTTCATAGCCTCCCTTTGACTGTTCCAGTGAGAGGAAGTCCATGCACACAAGTTCCATGGGTTTGGTTGTTGTGATATTAACCAGCCCAGCTGTCTGTGATGGGCGTTTCCTAAGGATACATCTATCACAGTTCTGTATCTTGGACTCTATGTCCTTTTCAATACCAGGCCAATAAAACCTCTGTCTGGCTAACCATAAAGATTTTTCTTTACCAGGGTGTCCTACATCGTCATGTACCCCTTTAAGCGCCTGTTGTTTAAAGCTGCTTGGTAAAGCCAGTTGTTTGACCGATTGACCATCCAAAGAAGTGGTTCGGTACAGCACATTATGCTCAATTACGTTTCCACTCTCGCAAGAATTGCTGTACCTCAAGCGTTTCCTTACAGAGTGCTTTCTCCCTGGGTTGGGAACCACTCTTTAGTAGGTCAATCACTTGACTTAAGGTTTTATCTTGAGCTTGTTCATGCCCCCAGTTAGTCCTTTCTTCTGCGGGCAATTGAGTCCTGGTCTCTTCTGCAGAAAGAGGACATGCATCAATAGCCACACAATCTGCAATTGGTGCAGATATTTGAGAAGCAATGCAAATTGCTTGAACCATATCAACAAGAACCTGGGCCTGAGGCAGTCTGCTCAAGGCATCTGCATCAACATTGAGTTTTCCTGGCTTGTATTTTATCTCAAATTCATATGTACTCAATGCTGCAAGCCAACGGTGACCAGTAGCGTCCAGCTTGGCTGTACTGGTGACATAGGTCAATGGGTTATTGTCTGTGTAGACAATGAACTTGTTACCGAAAAGGTAGTCATGGAACTTTTCGGTAAAGGCCCATTTTAGTGCCAGAAACTCTAGCTTGTGTGCTGGGTACCGTTTTTCTGATGGCCTCAATCCACGACTTGCATATGCAATTACCTTGCTCATCCCGTCTTGCACCTGATACAAGACGGCACCTAAGCCTGAGCCTGATGCGTCAGTATGCAAGACAAATGGTTTATCATACTGGGCATATGTAAGCACTGGAGAGAATGTGAGTTTGTCCTTGATCATTTGAAATGCTTGGTTTTGGGCTTCACCCCAAGACCAAACAGCTGGTTTAATGGTCTTTTTGGACTGTTTCTTGCTCTTGCTGGGTCTGCCAGTGGTATCATGGCCTTTCAGAAGGTCATTGAGCGGTTCAACAATTTGTGTATAGTGCTCAACATATCTCCTGTAAAAACCAGCAAAGCCAAGAAACTGTCTCAGCTCCTTAATGTTTTTGGGTGCTGGCCATTGAGTGACAGCACTGGTCTTTTCTGGATCAGTGGAGATGCCATCTTCACTGATCACATGGCCAAGGTATACTACAGAGGACATTAACAACTCACATTTTGAGGGTTTAAGTTTCAAACCGTTTTCAGCAAGGCGTGAAAATACAGCTTGGAGCCTTTCAATATGCTTGTCGAACGTTTTGGAATATACCAAAATGTCGTCAAGAAATATGAGACATTCCTTTAAGTGTAGGTCCCCCATACAGCGTTCCATCAGTCGTTGGAAAGTACTAGAGGTGTTGCAGAGTCTGAAACCCATACGGTTCCACTCAAAGAAACCTAGGTTTCCTACACTAAAGGCTGTTTTATGTTTGTCCTCCTCTTCTAACTCTACATTCCAATAACCTGACCTCAAGTCAAGTTTGGAGAAGTATTTGGCACCAGAAAGACTGTCTACAATATCGTCAAATCTGGGTAAATTGTATGCATCTTTTCTGGTTCGTGCATTGAGTTGTCTCCAGTCAATGCAGAACCGAAGTGAGCCATCCCGCTTTCTAACCAAAACTACATTGGAACTGAAGGGTGACTGACAGATTCTCTAATGACCTTGGCATCTAACATTTCTTTAATGTGTTGCCTTACCTCTTCATATAACCCTGGGGGTATGCGTTTGTAAGACTGCTTGAAGGGGGTTGAATCTTCTAACACAATCTTATGTTTTAGAAGATTTGTACATCCTATATCAGTAGGACCTTTAGAAAACACCTGTGACCAATTTCCTAAGACTTGTTGAACCCTTTTTACTTGTTCGGTTGTAAGATTTTTAGTATCAATCTTAAATCCAAGGTCATTGGTACACTCATTTACTGGTGTTTTCGGTTGAGTCATTCTGAAAACTTGAGGACAAATTATCTATGACCTCAACTTCAGAAATCTGACAAACATGAGACTTTGGTTTGAAAACAATGGGTTTGCCAGTCATGTTGCAAACTTTCACAGAAATTTTGCAACAATTGCCATGCTGTTGCATTTTTATTTCTCTTGGACATACAGAGTAATTAGCTGAGGGATCATGATTTTCAGTTACTACATTGGCTATAGCATGATTCACCCCTCTAGCAACACACAAAGAAACCGTTTCAAACGGGCCTAGCTTGACTGGTCTTTTGCTTGATAATTTGGCTGCAAATGATGTCACATTTAAGGATGCAATTGCAATGTTCCATTCCTCTGGAATGACTTACCTACTATCATGTGAAACTATCATGCCACGTACAAGTCTGATCACATTAGTGCCCACAATAACAGGACAATTTCTGTTAAATGAGTTATCTTTGATAACTAGAATTGGCACATCAAAAGCAATATTTGACATAGAAGGAACGCATATTGTACCTTCTATATACCCACAGTACTTAAGCAACGAACCATCCGCTGTACTAAGTTTCAAACCTAGGGTTTCTAACGGTAAAATTTGAGGTTTTTCACTCAAAGAGTTTAAACCATTTTCAGGAATAGTGGTAACCATTGAACCAGAGTCAATCAATGCTGTAAACAGACAACCTTTGATACTTATTTTGCTGTTATTTGGTCCACCTACTAGTCTGAAATGCAAATTGTGTTGGCCATTTTGTTTACCAACCCCTGTTTGGCCAGCAACAGAGGCAGTTATTCTTTTGGGTCATTCATTTTTAGATGGGCGCTTTAGCGCCCGTCTAAAGTGCTTAGTGTGAAATGCAGGTCGATACGACTAGGTATGATTAACCCAATACCCGGTTGCGTATCCGCGCAAGAAAGAGTTGTATAATTTATGCAAGAGGTTTGAGTTCTCCAATTATGTGTATTCACAAATGGCAACATTATATTAATATCGTGTTACATTCAATATTTTCGAACGGTGTTTTATAGAAAAGAATCAATAAACAATGATCGTATTGTACGTGTCGCAGAGGAGATTGTTTATGAATGATTAAAATAGTCCACTTTCTGCTGCGTGTGCGTGACGTAGTATTTTCGCTCAGCTCATTCATAAATATGAGGCTGGCGATAAACAAAGGGGAGTCCGTGTGAGAATAACGCAGTAGTATAAGGTTACGCTTGTTTATATTCACAGGTCTCAATTAATAATACGTTGACCAAGAGTTCAACAATTATTACAGGGATACGATAGACAACATAAAAAAATGTTTCATTATCGCTGAAACTGTTAAAAAAAAAACATTTAAATATAACAATAATATTCTCTAAAAAATGTAGTCTTGCTGTTTTGAAATAAGGTTTGGAATTTTGTTTTCTAAATAACTTAATTCAAAACAAAAGTTTAATTATAGTGTTTTTTACTTGTTAGTCGCATATTTACCGCATTATAATGTGTGTTATAATAGGCAAACCATACATTAGTAAAATTCAATCTGCCTTCGCACAATTACATGTAGAAGGAATGGGTCAATTAGGTGCTGCGTTTCCTTTGCTTACTTCAGTTAGAGGTCACTTATTTAAGTAATAGCAATCACAAGGCTCCGACTTCAAAGGAATTGCGGAGCTTTCTTACATAATAAGTCGTAGTCGCATGGTATTTGCGTTTTGCGTCCTATTTGGTCACGTGGTTCTTTTTCACGGTTGTTTTGGTATTCATGATATATGAGGCTATTAATAGATGCGTCTGTCGATAAACAAAGGAAAGTTTACGGGTTATAACAACGCAATAGGTTACGCTCTCGCATACAACTCAATGAGGTAGTACAGGTCGTAAAATGAGAGATTCGGGAAAAAGTTGACGCTTATTTATATCAAAGACCCATATTATCTATAGGTCAACAATAACTTCAGCGATACGATAGACAAAAAAAAGTTTCATAATTGCTAAACCCGAATATAACAAACAATTTATAATAATAATACGAATGCAATAGCAGAAGGTTAGTAGAAGGTTAAGCTTGTTTATATTCACAGTTCTCAATACATAGACAGTTGGAAATGAGTTCATGAATTACTACAGGCATACTATAGGCAACCTCGAAAATGCTTTTTAATCGCTAAAACCGAAAACAACCTAATATATTATATTAAATATATTTATAACAATAAATGTCTTTTAAAAATGAAGTCGGCGTATACGCTGACTTTGAAATAAAGTTAGCAATTTACTTTTCTAAATAATTAAATACAATTAAACAAAAGTTTAACTATTGTGTTGTGTTTTTCACTTGTAAGCTGCATATTCACCGCATGAAATGTGTGTTAGCATTGTCAAACCACACATTAGTGTGAGTAAAATAAAAAATATACTACGGGAGAGCACTTCATATGTGTCCTCATATGCCTTGTTATGAGTATCTTTCTTCACTATCGAAATATATCGTATGTTTATATTTGATTTAAACGCAGTTTTCTTTCGACACATTTAAATCACACGTCAATAGCGCCGTCATGCGAAAATGGGTCTTATGCGTTTCGGCAAGCGTTTGTTAAACCCAACATGTGCTTTTGCGCAGTCAGGCCATAGGCGATGCTGTTCGCTTTAAAATCACTCAATATGTTATGTTTCTCCTTACCAGAAGGAGTGATAGCTGAGTGGGCTATTTATATGATGGGCGCATATGGAATAAGACCCATTTTCACATGACGAGGGTCATTACAAATCTCATTGCGAATTGAAAATGCCACATTTAAGAACAATGCTTTTTGATACAAAATTGAATTGAAAATAGCAAACTTGTTAATAATGGCAGCCTATCCACACATTAAGGAATGATTTCCAGACGTGCTGACCAAGTAAGGCAAACATTGTGGTATGATAATTAAACGATTTTCTCTTATCGTGACACTATACTATTTCGCTTATGATTGTTTTCTCATCTTGGAGGCGAAAGTGAAATTCTGCGAGATGGATTGTAACGCGTAATTGTAACAGGGCCACAATTTGTGTCGTTTGAGCATACAGAGAGTAGTCCGGAATTCCTTACACTGAACAGTGCTACATCCTTTGAATTGAGCACATACGCAGTGATGTAGCAAAAATTCAGAGGTTGTAACTCGAATCAGCTTATTAAATATTCGAAAATATTCATGCGTGTCTGTTGGCGTTATGTAAAAGTCACGAAGATGAAAACTGAAACAGCTACGCCTAAAAGCGCATGAGTGCTCTATACCTATGTTTATGTTAGCGTTGTTGACACCGTGTGAACTGCTCGGGTAATAAGTAAAGCATAAACAGCAATGTTTATATACTTTTATTCCTCCATATACAAGATACGAAGATTGTTGTATATTTTGAATTTGTATATGGTGTCAAAAATCAAAAGTTTTGTACACGGAACTTTCATTATGAATTTATATTCTTGGTGAGATAGTCATTTTATATAAGAAAAAAAATATTCTTTTAATATGGTGACTGCAAATTTTCTTTATATTAAGTTATCATTACCATTTTCATCATACTTTCTATGCTTTCAGAACTTCCAAAAAGCATGTTGTTTTTATTTTGTCTTAGTTATTTCTATGAAATAATAAGGATGATAAAAAGTGCACACAAAACTCGACCCGTGCGCTATGACACACACTTTATAAAGTTGAATGGCGTGTGTTCATTTCAAACTTGCGATTGATTTTCAAAAATGAATTTTGCGTGTTAAATTATGCAATAGCGAACATCTTCAGTGCCTTCAGCGCTTTGATATAATTGTGTTTGGGGTAGTTATTTTTGTAATAACCCCTACCACGACCTCTATCTTGATAGTTAGGTGTCGGGTAGTATGGTCTTTGCTGTGGAGGCCTATTGTTGGGCAAAGCAGATAGCACTTGGTTCAATCTTTGAGTAAGTGCGTTATACTGTTTGTCCACCCTTAACTCAAGAGATTTCATACATACATGTAGCGTATTGGAGTATCGGGAGTCAAACTGTGTAGTCTGACACTCAGGAGGACGTCTACCTCCCTACAGGAACACCTGGTTTTCTTGTGGAAACTCCTGAGTTTCCTGGTTGTCTGGATACCTGGATCTAGGATTAGATCATGGTAGAGCAGAAAGGAATCTGCCGTTGCAATATAGAAAGGAATCTGCCGTTTCCACCTTCTATTGGACAATGGGAAAATGTCCTCGCTAAGACTAACACTTGCCTTAGCTTCTTAGGTCCTGACCATCAGAATTTCACGTCGGAAATCAAGGTGGGATTCACGTTGGAATTCACGTTGGAAATCACGCTGGAATTCACGTTGGAAATCACGTTGGAATTCAAGTTGGACATCACTTGGAAAACACGTTGGGCGCCATTTATAGCCGGGGTTTGAGTTTATAACGCAACCTGGGTTTTACGTTCCAAGCTTTTAATACAATAAAGTATAAATGATGTAAATGATGGCCTGAAACATGAATAAAAATCATGTTATAATTAACAAATGACAATTATAATAACAATTTAAATAATTCATTGTAATACATAATAATATGCAATACAATACAATTACAATTCAAGAAAAAACAATTATATAAACATAGAATAATGCACTCACCAGTGACCTCAAGACTTATTGTAGAAAGTGGCTATTGGAAAAAGCCTACTACCTCTTACAAGGTTTTACAAACAAGTGACCAAATGTTGAGTTATGATTTAAAATTATATAGATGACTATGAAATCATCTCACAATAAAAACATGCACTGTTAGTAATTAAACTCACTCATACATCACAAAGTATCTCTCACACTGAACTTCTCTCAGTCTTGATTGGGTTAGTATTGTTTAAAGGATTAGTGTCAGAGTGAATACCCTGTTACATAATATTGAAGAATGCATCCCCGATTATGCCGATATTCTCAATATATATTGTAAGGGGCCTATTGCGTATCATGATGTTGCAGGTTACAAAATAGTAAAATATTAACGTACTCCCATATAGCCTTTGATATTTATTTTTTTATGGCGGCTCCCTTTGGGTTATAAAGATGAGAGTTGAATTATTGCAACTAGTTACAAAAACTAATAAAAACGGCCATAATGAATCACTGAATGTAACAAAGACAAACCAAATTTTCTCTTTCATCAAACTATCAAGTGTTATACATCATCGGAAAGGATGTTTTTTTAGAAAAGTAATACTGTTCAAATTAAGACTGTATCTTACCTCAGCAAAAATATATTTAGGATTAATTAAGGTGTGGTCACCATTTTAGTGAAGTCAAATCTGATCCCTAAAATTTCACAGATGGAGAAAAAATATAATTGTATGTTTGCAATAAAATGCAACATTATTTCCATAAAATTTAATCTTTTCTGGTAATATTGAGCTACACCTTAATGTAATACAAGGTGGCGCTTTTTGCCACCAGTAAAACAAGATGGTTAGGGTATGACATCACATTTTCAGGCTACTTGGGAATATGCTGACATAAAATGTTCCCATTGCTATAGGAACAATAGAGTTTAATAGCCAATATTTCTGCAAAGAAAACATATTAATTAATTTTATAAACAAACAAAACTGAACTATGGAACAATTGACAATATATAAAAAAATTGAAAAAAATGTAAATAAACTGCAAGCAGGAATGATGTTAAATAAAATATTAAGAAATTAACCCTAACAGTGTTGCGAAATGAACTATGTCTTTTATGTTACATTGCTGTATTGTGTGTATATAAAAAGTGATTGAATATTTTGCAATTTATAATTTTAATGTCAACATTAAGTTTGTAAATAAAGTCCAGCATGATTACTGGATGTTAAACAGATTTTGTTTCCTTGTTATAGCACAACTATGTAAAGCAATGATATTAAAATGGCGTCAAGGGCAATTCTGTGTATTTCACTAACATCAAATCTAATAAGGAGTATGCTCGGGCCATTGTTTCCAACAAAAGATCCAAAGTAAAAAAAGTGAATATAAGAAAATTTCCGCAAAAGGTAAATAGACAATAGAAAACTAACAGACATTATAAAATGAAATGTACCACCAGGGGGTTTTTCGCACTGTCTGCGCCTCCGGAAAACGAAGGCACTCCCAAAGCAAACGGACCCGATCCCAAACCAAAATTATAAAAAAAATCCCAATTTCCATTATTTTGTTGTTTTTTTTTTTGTTTTTTTTTAAGAATGAAGTGTCTTATAACTTGTGTGACTAACCAGTGTTTGTTTTGGTTAAAAAAAAATCTGCTATAAGGTTTTGACTGTTCAGTTCTTATCTCAGAGTGTAACTGTAACTGAAAAACAAAACTTCAGTACTTAAATAAACGTTGAACATGCCCAATATTGCATCTGTTTATATAAAGAAGACAAAATAACAAATAAAAACTAATTCATTTGTTAAACCACTGAGTTATTTAAGCATGATAAATTCACAATTTTTTCCCAAATGAGCCGTTTCATCGAAGCGAAAATTCCCAAAATGGCCAATTTTGTCGATAAAAAATTCCCAATTTGGTCAGACTCCTTTTCCCAAAATAGGCAGAAAAACCCCTTACCACACTTAGTCTGAATGTTTGTGTGGATCATATTTAGGCCAGGTTTAAAACTGGGTCAGGTGAAGTAAAAAAGTAGGTGACTGGTCATGAGGTCAAATCTATTACAATTGTTGACTTTTGGGACAGCCCTTTAATTGTCCACACATGAATATTAAAATACCGTCTGTGTATTTCAGGCTGAAATGGAGTGGAATAGGGAGGAAGAGCCAGGCATGGTGACCTTTATCAACAAAATTCATCAGGTTTGTTGGTTTGTCAAAAATTAAAAACAAAAAAGTTTGTTGGTTTGTTGAAAAATTACTTTAAGTTTTTTGCTTACCCAGGAAGCTCGGTTGTTTGTTAATCTGGGATCAGTGAGTTTGCATTCCATCCTGTAAACTTTGTTTGTGTGGAAAATCAAGTAATGAAATTATTTTTAAAACTATTTGCACACTTACTCTGATTCAAGTAGGAAAGCAGTGCGAGTTTCTTGTTTAAGGGCTGAAAATTACCACTTAAATCAGCTTAGTGTTCTCTCAGAAGCGTTAGTATATAAGGCTAATTTACTGCGATGATGTAACGGAACTATTAAAAAATCAAAAATCAATAAGCAGTAATAAGCAAAGCTTTTCTATGATTGTCATAAATGCTGCAGAAGTAAGTATTCAAGCTTACTGATAAACTGTTCACATTAAAGTGGGTTTACTGAACACTGTTTACAATCCAATTTAAATCATCTCCAATCTAATACTTCTACAAGCAAATGACTTCAGGTTTTATTGATCTTTTTCAGAACCAGTCAAATTGTTGTCTTCAGAATGTTGTGATGTAAATCATAAAAAGCTGGACATGATATTAGCATTGACATTTACTGTCATTGGTTAAACAAATGCTATGTATCTTATGTTAGCCACCTGAAAATTAACGCGCATGATTAATGCTAAGGGTCACTTAGGGCCAACAAAGAATCACATTAGGCAGTTGACATCAAAGTCTTACGGATGATGCAAAGAGAATTCTGTGCAAACTGAACAGTATATGGTCTACTTACTTCCACTGGCTATTATAAAATATTTTAGTTGAAAGCTGGACCAAGATCATTTTTAATTAAATACATTCATTTAAGTTGGGTTTTGCCGATGTGAAAATAAGTAAAATAATAACATCCTCAGATCTTTCACATTGCAGCGGACAATCTTTATGGCATTATGTGTGAATAACAAATGTTGCCTCAGATTAATTTTTATTATGAAATCTATTTTTCTTAAGTTATCACACGTAATCGCCAAAGTAAAGTCAATTCATTTTATGTTTCACACTTAACTAGATCTAAATCACCTTTTTAAACTAATTTTTCTTCTTTTTCGTACCCAAAGCTTGACATGCTCGAGAAGTGGTTGCCAAAGCCTTCAAAATCACTATAATCCTGGAGCTTCTTGGGGGCTTTGCCCCCCTAAAAGCCCCCCTGGATATCCCTATCCGCCCCCTGGATGCCCAGCAAATCTTTCAATATCCCGCCCCCCTCAACCAGAAATCCTGGATCCATTTTTTTCCCATTTTCGACAATATATGTCTGCCAATCTTAGATCGTCTACAGTTTTAAAATGTTAAACACAAAGAACACTCTCTATTTTGTTCTCAACTCCAACAGAGCAAAATCGTGGCTGTTTGATTTTTAGCTCCACTGGCCAGAGGCCAGCGGGGCTTATGTCATGGTCTTGTGCCTGTCGTGCGTGCGTGCGTCCGTGCGTGCATTAACTTTCTTTAAACATCTTCTTCTCCTAAACTACAAGTCCAATTTTGATAAAACTTCTCACAAATGTTCCTGGGGTGAACCTCTTTCAAATTTGTTAAAATTATGTCCCTGGGGTCAAATTTGACCCTGCCCCGGGGGTCACAAAATTGAAAATTTGCTTATATAAGGCCTATTTTGTGAAAACTTTCAAAAACCTTCCTCCATAACCATTGGGCCTAGGGCTATCAAATTTGGTATGTAGAGACATCTAATAGTCTTCTACCAAATTTGTTCAAATGATGCCCCTTGGGTCAAATTTGACCCTGCCCATGGGGTCACACATATAAACATATGCTTATATAAAGCCTATTTTGTGGAAACTTTAAAAAACTTTATGTCAATAACCGTAAGGCCTAGGGCTACCAAATTCGGTATGTAGTGACATCATATATTTCTCTACTTAGTTTGTTCAAATTATACCCCTGGGGTCAAATTTTACCCTGCCCTGGGGTCACAAAAAATGAACATACGCTAAAAAAAGGCCTATTTTGTGCAAACTTTAAAAATCTTCTGTCAATAACCGTATGGCATAGGGCTACCAAATTTGGTATGTAGTGACATCTAATAGTCCTCTATCAAGTTTGCTCAAATTATGCCCCTGGGGTCAAATTTGACCCTGCCCCTGGGGTCACAAAAATGAACATAATAATGCTTATATAAAGCCTATTTTGTGCAAACTTTAAAAATCTTTTTGTCCATAACCATAGGGCCTAGGGCTACCAAATTCGATATGTAGTGACATCTAATAGTTCTCTACTAAGTTTGTTCAAATGATGCCCCTGGAGTTAAATTTGACCCTGTCTCGGGGTCACAAAAATGAACATACGCTTAAATAAGGGCTATTTTGTGCAAACTTAAAAAATCTTTTTGTCCATAACTGTATGGCATAGGGCTACCAAATTTGGTATGTAGTGACATCTAATAGTCCTCTACCAAATTTGTTCAAATTATGCACCTTGGGTCAAATTTGACCCTGCCCCGGGGGCACAAAAATGAACATATGCTTATATGAAGCCTATTTTGTGCAAACTTTAAAAATCTTTTTGTCCATAACCGACTATGGCCTAGGGCTACCAAATTTGGTATGTAGTTTGTTCAGATTATTCCCCTGGGGTCAAATTTGACCCTGCCCCGGGGGCCACTAAAAAATGAACATACGCTTAAATAAGGCCTATTTTGTGCAAACTTTAAAATCTTTTTGTCCATAACCGTATGGCATAGGGCTTCCAAATTTGGTATGTAGTGACATCTAATAGTCCTCTACCAAATTTGTTCAAATTATGCCCCTGGGGTCAAATTTGACCCTGCCCCAGGGATCACAAAAATGAACATATGCTTATATAAAGCCTATTTTGTGCAAACTTTAAAAATCTTCCTGTCCATAACTGTAGGGCCTAGGGCTACCAAATTCGGTATGTAGTGACATCTAATAGTTCTCTACTAAGTTTGTTCAAATGATGCCCCTGGGATCAAATTTGACCCTGCCTGGGGGGTCAAAAAAATGAACATACGCTTAAATAAGGCCTATTTTGTGCAAACTTTAAAAATCTTTTTGTCCATAACCATATGGCATAGGGCTGCCAAATTTGGTATGTAGTGACATCTAATAGTCCTCTACCAAATTTGTTCAAATTATGCACCTGAGCTCAAATTTGACCCTGCCCCTGGGGTCACAAAAATGAACATAATGCTTATATAAAGCCTATTTTGTGCAAACTTTAAAAATCTTCCTGTCCATAACCATAGGGCCTAGGGCTCCCAAATTTGGTATGTAGTGACATCTAATAGTTGTCTTCTTAGTTTGTTCAAATTATGCCCCTGGGTTAAATTTGACCCTGCCCCGGGGGTCACAAAAATGAACATACGTTAAATAAGGCCTATTTTGTGCAAACTTAAAAAATCTTCTTGTCCATAGCTGTATGGCATAGGGCTACCACATTTGGTATGTAGTGACATCTAATAGTTCTCTAACAAATTTGTTCAAATTAAGCCCCTGGGGTCAAATTTGAGCCTGCACCAGGGGTCACAAAAATGAACATATTATTATATAAAGCCTATTTTGTGCAAACTGTAAAAATCTTTTTGTCCATAACCGTAGGGCCTAGGGCTACCAAAGTTGGTATGTAGTGACATCTAATAGTTTTCTACTTAGTTTGTTCAAATTATGCCCCTGGGGTCAAATTTGACCCTGCCCCGGGGGTCACAAAAATGAACATACGCTTAAATAAGGCATATTTTGTGCAAATTTTAAAAACCTTTTTGTCCAAAACCGTATGGCATAGGGCTACCAAATTTGGTATGTAGTGACATCTAATAGTCCTCTACAAAGTTTGTTAAAATTAAGCCCCTGGGATCAGATTTGACCGTTCCCCAGGGGTCACAAAAATGAACCTATGCTTATATTGGGCCTATTTGGTGCAAATTTTAAAAATCTTTCTGTCCATAAACATTGGGCCTATTTCTACCAAATTTAGTATGTATTAAAATCTTAAAGTTCTCTACCAAGTTTTTTCAAATTATGCCCCTGGGGTCAAATTTGACCCTGTCCCGGGGGTCACCAAATGAACATATGCCTAAATAAGGCCTATTTTATGCAAACTTTAAAAAGTTTCTTGTTCATAATTATAGAGCCTAGGGCTACTAAATTTGGTATGTAGTGACATCTAATAGTCCTCTACCAAATTTGTTCAAATTATTCCCCTGGGCTCAAATTTGACCCTGCCCCAGGGGTCACAAAACTGAACATATGCTTATATAAAGCCTCTTTTGTGCAAACTTTAAAAATCTTCCTGTCCATAACCATTGGGCCTAGGGCTACCAAATTTGGTATGTAGTGACATCTTATAGTTCTCTACCAAGTTTGTTCAAATTATGCCTCTGGGGCCAAATTTATACATAAAAATGCTCACCCTTCCAACTTTAAGCGCCCAGTGGGATGAGGGATAGAAAGTCACATGCTTGAGTACATTTCAACCCATGCGCATTGCAAGCTTTGTTTGAATAAAAAACAGTGGAGCAATACAGGGCCATTATTGCCCTCTTGTTGACGTATTAACAGGTCCTGGACGTAACAATTTTCTCTAAAATAACACTTTTCAGATTTTGTTCTTGGTTTTCTTTCAAATTTGGTTGTGCCAATAACTATTTATAACATTTTCATTGTTTTGTACGAAAAAAACACTAATGTTCGAACCCACATTCATTTGTATGCCCCCTTTAAAAAAGGCAGCATATAGCAGTCACTCTGTGTGTGCGTCTTGACGAAACTTCCCTTTGTTGCTATAACTTTGCTGTTTATTGATGGATTTTAAGATAACTTGGCGCAAATGTCAGCCATTGTAAGACTATATGTCTCATTTAACACAGGTCCCCTTTAAGTCAAGGTCATACATTGGCATCAAAGGACAAATGACCATGAAAATTCCTGTCTAAGCTATTACTTTGTCATTTATTGATAGATTTGGGAATAACATGGCAGAAATGTAAACCAACATAAGACGACATGTCACAGGTCTCCTACCTAATGGGTCAAGGTCACACTTTAAGGTCAAAGGTCAAATTGAACCATAAATCAGCTTGTTTTTAACTTAATTAGAGTTTTGAGACAGTAGTGGAATGCTGGGGCATCTGGACCCTATGGACATGTGTCTTGTTCATGCTATGATAAAATTACCTTTGGTGATAATGAACTGATCAATTTATTATTTCTGAAAAACACATACTATAGTTATATTAGAAAGTGTAATAATATATACATTTAATGATGCATTCCTGTTATTATTTCATGAATGTTAAACCAAATGTTTTTGAATTAAAATTAAAAGTTAAAAGTATTAATATTTGTTGTCAAAAACTTATTTGGTTCCTTTGGTGATAAAAACACATACTATAGTTGTATTAGAAAGTGTAATAATATATACATTTAATAATGCATTCCTGTTATTATTCCATGAATGTTAAACCGAATGTTTTTGAATTAAAATTAAAAGTTAAAAGTATTAATATTTGTTGGCAAAAACTTATTTGGTTCCTTTGGGGATAAAAACACATACAATAGTTATATTAGAAACAATAGTTATATTAGAAAGTATAATAATATAAACATTTGATAATGCATTCCTGTTATTATTCTATGAATGTTAAAACACATGTTTTAAAATTAAAACTAAAAGTTAAAAGTATAAATATTTGTTGGTAATTACTTATTTGGTTCCTTTGGCGATACAAATTCCCAATTACATGTATGCTCTTTTATTGATTAACACAATTCCAAATTTGACCAGACTTCTTTTCCCATAACGGTCTGATTAACTCTGGCTTTGGGTCTGTCATAAGCATTTTTGGGGGTACAACAATAATAACAGCAAACTGGAGCAGATGTTTCCTGAGGTGCACTCCTTTGACTGAAACCATTGTAAGCTTCTCCATGGTAACATCAGAGACTGTTGAGGTAACCACAGGCTACAGCAAACCCAGAAACAATGCTGAAGTTTGATATCTGACCGTATGCATCCCCTTGCACGGGAACATGTATGATAAATAAAGGTCGTACATGCGATATCAAGAAAAGATTCTCTGCTGGATGGCATTTGGCACAGTGTGGTGTTGCTTCTTAACCCATTTATGCTTAGTGGACTCTCCCATCCTTCAAAATTGGATCTATTTATTTCCAAAATTAGGGATGTCTAGTATATTTATTTCTAATTAGAATATTTCTTACAGAAATTCCTTTAAGCAAACAGCGCAGACCCTGATGAGACACGGCATCATGCGCTGTCTCATCTGTGAGATGCTGCATCATGCGGCTTCCCATCTGGGTCTACACTGTTTGCCAAGGCCTTTTGTCTAGACGCTAGGCATAAATGGGTTAAATACAGGCAAATGGCGTCCTGAAGTATGTTAACACTGCATGATTGGTATTCCAAAATTGATTTCAACTTTGGTAAGCAACATCCACATGACAAGTGACTTTTATTTAAAACCGTATGCATTTTGAATGAGAAACGTTCACATGAGTGGTTATGAAATAAAAACACTCTTTTATTGTGGTTATTTAGCCTGGATCAAATAACAAAAAGCAAAAGAATGTACTCATTCATACAAATTAATACAGTACTCAATACTGACTAAAAACCTAATAAACAAGGATATCAGTAAACCTGATGGATGCTCCCCAATGATGCTTTGTCGATATATGGTTTAACTGTATGGATAAAAAAGTGTGACTTTGTGAAAATGTATTATTAGCCTCGGTGACCTTGACCCCAGTGACCTCAAACCTCATCAAAAAAGTAGAGGTTCATGCAAGGTACCTGCATCCCAATTATATAAGAGATCAGTCAAATATTGAAGGCGCTACGAGAAACTGTAACCCAAGTGTGACTTTGTGAAAATTTATTATTCGCCTTGGTGACCTTGACCCCGGTGATGCAAACCTCATCAAAAAGTAGAGGTCCATGCAAGGTACCTTCATGCCAGATATGGAAGAGATCGGTAAAGTATTGATGGCGCTAGGCCACGACTTTTATATTTCTTGGTTTACAAAACCGCCGACCCTAATTTTTGGAAAATGGGAAAAAAAATAAAATCGGAAAATCGTCTTTTTTTAAAATATTTTATTCCCGACCGCACTGCAAAACGAGCGAAACGAGAAAAAAAATCGATCTGGTTTGAGTACGGTTGCGAATAAAATCAAGTACGTACAATCACCGATTGGTTCACATATATTGCAGAGATCGGGATATTTTTCAATGTGACACATTATGTACCAGTCCTTTTATGGGCACTTCTCAAAATTTATTTCGGGTAAAAATTACAGACAATAAGAAAATCAGCGTCAGTAAAATGTTGACCCCATCAAAATTTATTTCCGAGTCTGTGACGCAACTATATTGTTTAACATGTTAATTATATTAAACAAACCCGATATTATAGTAGATAAAAAGTATTTGATAATTAGTATAAATAATCCAATAAAACACTGCCATTATTTACGATATATGTGTTTAGGAATTTTGTTTCAATGCTTAGGGCCGAGTAATTTCGGCAAATCGGAACTCAACTTGCGTAAAACACTTGCTCAATTAACAGTTAAACTCCGCCTCCGTTCTCTGCAAAAGATTCGAAGGCGGAGCTATGCACGTGCTTTTATTAAATTGGAGGATTGCAATTGAGAAACAAACACACGATTGGTTCGGCATGTTGATTGCTAGACAAAGGAAGCCAATTTTTTCGGCGCGAAATTTGTCGCTTTATTGCTTCCGACAGAAAGCGGCTTTCCTTTGATGACGTCAAACTGTCAATTCACACAGGCTGCACATTTTCGGAAGACTTTAACTGACTCCTTGTTTACAATTCCAGTAAACAAAAACACTTGCTAACATTAAACTTTGGATTAAATTATCAAAATAAAGCAAAAGCGAAGTTGACAAATATGATTAAATTAATTCGCGTCAGTTCAAATAAGACGTTTTGCTTTGTAAATCAACGAGTTTTCATGACAACAACAACTTTGACAAACATTACCGCGACGACGCATGGATCGATCTACCTCGATTTTTTTTCATGCACGATCTCATAAGTCGAGTAAGAGCAAACACATACCAGGTAATTTGTGTATGAGTAGTTTATCTTATATAAGATTTATGCAACGGGCATCGCATTGCGTAATGGTGCGCATCGAATTATGGAAATGAAGCGCAGTTTTTCGTTTTAATGGGAGAAGAACGCATGTCATGTAACGGAGTGTTTAAAATTGCCTGATGTTACAAAAGGTGCTTTTAGGACTCATTTCATTTGAAGATATAGATGTGTTTTATTGCATAATTTGATTTTTTGTCTCTGTGTTAAGGTTATAAAAGATATGTTGTCTTTGTTCTGATGTTATTAGTATTAACTTTTTTTTCCAATGATGTTTTTTTTTTTTTTTTTTTTTTCGACCGCCCGATGGACCATTTTCAAAATAATTTTTGTAAACCAATAAAAAAAAAAGTCGTGGCCCTATGAGAAACTGTAACAAAAGTGTGACAGAAGTAAGGGAAGTATGGAAGTAAGTACGGAACCCCAAACTGGAAACTATATGCTCCCCATATATATATATATATATATATATATATATATATATAGGAGCATAAAAATATGTACAACACATTGGATATATGTACATGTTTACTTTGCTCTTTAATGTTACCAATTAAATTGCATAATAATATTTTATGTGATTCTATATGATTCTACATAACAGTTCTTTTACTAGCAATGTTATTTCCAGTAAATATACAAATATAGCACCACGGGAAATGCAATAATTGGCTTGAAAACAACAATTTGTTAACATACCATGAGTCGCTTTATGTGTGTAATTTCCACATGTTTTCAAGGGGGACTGCCTCTCGTGATACTTTGCTGGCCCTGGGTGATACTAGTATATCATTTGCCAAAGCATCACTCCTTCAGGTTCTTTTGCTTAATGCATTGCTGTGCTGGTGTTTTTTCACAATTTTGTGAATGTGGCCGGGGCCGTATGAATTAAGAAAAATCATGATCTGGATAAGGAGATAAACTCAATTTTAAAATGTATGATTTTGTGTGTGTGTGGAAACCTTCAATATGGAATTTTAGGCAGTCATTTGGGAAAAAAACTACTTTTTGAGATTATGAATTGAGACAAATTTCAGCCCCTAATTTGACCCCCAAAAAACAACAGTGTGTGAATTATAAAGCTATTTTTTTGGATGCCTCAGGACTGAGATTGTTTTTGTTGGACGTTTTTTTTTACATGACATTAACTGCTATGAATTGCTAAAAGAGAAAATTACCCATTTTGAGCTTGGCTATTTTCAGAGAAAACCCGGTATTGTCATAGCCAGCTCGTCGTGTCATCCGCTGTCTGCGTCGTGCTAAAACCTAAACATTTTGTTAACCTTTTGAACATTGGCTCTAAAATCGAAGTGCTCCCACCTACAACTTTGAAACTTCATATGTAGCTGCACCTTGATGAGTTCTACATGCCACACCCATTTTTGGGTCACTAGGTCAAGGTCACTTTGACCTCTAAAAAAAATCTAAAAATATAAATTCTGACAACCTTCAATTTATTCAAAATTGCACTTGCAGCTGAGTATTGGCACCTATTGCACGATGCTTTTGTTATAATAATTTTTATTAAATCTCAGATTTTTTAACATTTCAGGTGGATTATGGTAAGGATGAGAAGGTTTCGATTTTATACAAAAAGTGGACTGCAATGCTTGCTGGAAACCAGATTGACATGGACATTCGTGTTCATATGAATGAGTGGTACCAAAGTTGCTATAAAGCAAGGTAAGTTGTTTTATTCTAGCAGCATACACCGAACAGCTTTACTAACCAGACACTTACATCAACCATAATAAAAGGGAACCACTTTTCTGAAACCATTATTTTACTGACATATCATTTTTAGCTCGACTTTTCGAAGAAAAATGAGAGCTATACTACTCGCCCCGGCGTAGCCGTCGGCGTTGGTGAAAGTTTTTTATAAAGTCAAATAATTTTAACACTATCAAAGATAATTAACTCAAACTTGGAATACTTCTTTATGGCAACAAGACAACTGTGTATGTTAAGTAACATAACTCTGTCAGCATTATTTTTAGAGTTATGCCCCTTTTTATACTTAGAAAATTGTACATTTGGTTAAGTTTTGTGTTTAGGTCCTTTTTATTCCTAAAGTATCATAGCTATTGCTTTCAGACTTGGAACACTCGCTAACTATCATAAGGTGACTGTACAGGACAAGTTGCATAACTCTGGTTGGCATTTTGACGGAATTATGGCCCTTTTTTGACTTAGTTACTTTGAATATTTTGTTAAATTGTGTGTTTAGATGCACTTTACTTCTAAAGTATCAAGGCTATTGCATTCAAACTTCAAATACTTTCTGACTATCATGAGGGTACTGTACCTGGCAAGTTGTATTTGACCTTGACCTTTGAATGACCTTGAATCTCAATGTCAAATAAATAAATTTGAACATTTTGAGTGGTGAAAGGTAAAGGTCGTCCTTCAAGGTCAAAGGTCAAATATATTGCGTCTGTCCACAAACATTCACATTGGTCATAACTTTTGCAATATTGAAGATAGCAACTTGATATTTGGCATGCATGCGTATCTCATGGAGCTGCATATTTTGAATGGTGAAAGGTCAAGGTCATCCTTCAAAGTCAAAGGTCAAATATATGGCTTCAAAGCGTTGCAGTAGTGGGCATTGTGTTTCACGAACACAGCTCTTTCAACACTTACCACACTTACCTTACATACCACAATGGACTCCACCCAAACCATCCACCAGCCCCCACCCCAGAACCCCCCCCCCCCCCAAATAAAAATAATTATTTTTTTCCTTTTTTTCCTTCTTATTTTTGAAATATCATAATATCATCTAATAAATGACCACACACGCACATTATTCCCCCTCTCCACCCCCACACACAAAAACAGGTTTTTTTTCCACTTTTTGGGAAGATAGCCCATGGCTTTGGAATTGGGAATTTTATCAGCATTTTCATGAAATTGGGAAAATTAATTCATTAGCCTTTGTTTCCACACGTACGGTCCACTAATTAGGGAAATACTAAATTTGATATAACACTTTATAATCATTTGATTAAATTAAAAAGAACAAAATCATAAAATACTTTGTTAGATGTACTTGAATTAAAATTGAGATAAAATACGCAGACACTTCTTTAAAAAAAAAAAAAAAAAAAAAAATTTTTTTTTTTTTTTTTTTTTTTTTGGAAATTGGGAATTTTTTGCCACATTTTGGGAAAAAAGTATACTTTTTGGGATTGGGAACATAGCCGAATTTCGGCTATAAAATCGGGCTAAAAAAAACCCTGAAAAAGAATTATTTTTTTGAAACATGGTAAAAAAAACACAAATATTTTATTTTATTTTTGAAAGACAGTCACACTTATTGCTATCAAACTTGAAATATTATTAGTTTGTTTTATGTCTTTGCAAATGTTCAATAGATTGTGGAAAATATACCTGAACTCAGAATCCTCTATAATGTACCACTTCTATAAAACTTAAGCGATCAATATGTTTCAATTATGGTCCTCTTCCAGTTAGAATATAACTATATTACCTTGACCTTATTGAATATGAACAATTTCCCCATTATACTGTCAAGCACTCGAAAAGTGAAACGTAGTCTTCTAACAGCTCTTGTATCTTATTTTATTTACTTTTGTTTACCTTTTTACTTAGCAATTGATGAAACAATAACCCTAAAAAGAAATTGTGTACAATTTGTGAGTGCTGTTGCTGTGCTTGAATCTGCCAGTGTCCTAAATCTGTCACCCCAACAAAAAAAGCATTTCGAAATTGGCCATAATGCTTTGTTGATCTTAATCATTACAGACATATTACTTCACAACAATGACAATTTGTTTGCCTTGATCAATTGATTACACATAATTTAATAGCTTATCTATTAGTTTTTTCTATGACCTCTAAATGTCACACTAGGGAACCTTTGTATCATAGTGGGCTTGCATATTTTTTGGGGTCCATATCATATTCCTGATAACATTAATAATTGTGTTGCTTGGAAAACTTCATTTTAAGCAGATAAGTGCACATTTCATTCATACCGGCATATCAATCATTGTCAGAGATCTAAGATATGCACATTTCATTCATACCGGCATATCAATCATTGTCAGAGATCTAAGATATGCACATTTCATTCATACCGGCATATCAATCATTGTCAGAGATCTAAGATATGCACATTGCTTTGTTACCGGCATATCAATCATTGTCAGAGATCTAAGATATGCACATTGCTTTGTTACCTCATGCAGTCTGACATTGTTTGCAGAGCTTTTTGAGTGAATTATCTTAGAAATAAAAAAGAATTACTGGTAATTTAAAGAACTTCACCATTATAAGAGCTGCAACGATTCACCAACAGCTTGATTCGATTCGATTTTGATTTCAGACACTCCGATACTGATTTTTTTTTATTCGATTCATCTTCAAACCTAGTTTTATCATATATTCACTCTTATGCCTCAAAATAAACATTTCTGTTCAAATGTGATTTCAATAAAACACATAAACAAGAATAGCAAATCAGGACTCAATTTTAATATAAAAACTTCTGACTAGAAGATTGTGTTGATTACACAATCGTAAAAAAAATAATCATAAGAACGTATCTGCAATCAGTTGAATGGTAGTATTATCACTATTATACTTTTACCCAAAACCGCTATAAGCATGTCTACCATTGTGCCATGACAGCATCACCTGTTACCTGTAGGACAAATCACATTCTCTAATAAAATTAACAAAACTCCAACAGAAATATAACTACTTTTCTGACTAACTTGAGTAGTTGCACTTGTGCGACCTCTTAGTCTTAGTCTTGCTAAATCAACGTTATGTTTGCGTTTGACATATATTGCATTAGATTAGTGGTTGAGCCTGACTTACACTTTGCTTTATCGGTAGGGCTACCATCCCGAAACCCAAAATACTGCCACACTTTTGATTTTAGCTTCTTAGGCGCATCTGACAATTTCAATTTGTCAGCAAAAACTTGTTCAGCCATTTTGACGCTTTTTCCGACAGTAGACCGTAACGGGCTTATTGATTGGATGACTAAAGTAATAAGCAACCAATCGCGCGCGTCGTAATTACAGGTAAAGATAAAACCTACACCTTCCTGTATTAATAGGCAGAATACAGCGCGCTTTACGTATCTATGTATATATATGTATATATGTTAAAGAATCGAATCGAATTTGGTAGGTTTGGTATCGTAATCGAATCGAAGCATTTCGAATCGAATTTCGATGAATCGGATCGAATCGTTGCAGCTCTAACCATTATCACCACAAACTACATGACTATTGTACTTCTTATTATTGAAGCTTGTATAAAGAACAGCAGTCACATTTAAGAAGAAAAAAATACCATGGTAACCGATCTTCAATTAAGCAGTAGACAATTCACTCCAAATGAACAATGGGTGTGTGTTTGGTTTAAAATGAAAAACAGATTACATGGTCAAATTTTGTTTCCAAGAAGTTTAAACTTATTTAAGAGAGGCGGCATATTTAAGCCCTCTTTTGTGTCTTTAGCGAGGCTGTTTTCAGAGAAAACCCGAGGTATTGTCATAGCCTGCTCGTCGTCCGACGTCTGCCGTCTGCCGGCCTCTTGATAAAACCTTTACATTGGCTCTAAAATCAAAGTGCTTCCACCTACAACTTTGAAACTTCATATGTAGATGCACCTTGATGAGATCTACACGCCACACCCATTTTGGGTCACTAGGTCAAAAGTCAAGGTCACTGTTACCTCTAAAAAACAACAAAAATCTAATAAGCTTTGGCAGCCGAGCGTGGCACCCGTTATGCGGTGCTCTTGTTTATTTACAGCATTTAGGCCGTTAATAATCGGTTATAATTTTTCTAATCCCAATATATAAAAGTGTATCTAAATCATGCCAGCAAATGCATCTTGAACCTTATATCATGAAGTTATATGAGTTATGAAAATGTTTGTGCGGATCTTCGGACAACTTTAAAATTCATCATCAAAATACCTCCAAAATGTGGCAGACTTAGGAAAAGTACGAAGGATGTTAATTTTGTCAGGAAACCAAGGTCTTTTTGCTTAAGTAAAAACAAGTTCAGCATGTGTTTTGTAAATTATTAGTCTATTGGCAATGCGTATTCCAGGTTGCAAGTGTTATCCCAGCAAGACAAAGTCAATTTTTGTAACACGTTCATGGACCAGCTGCACGCATTCATTGATAAGCAGCAGGAAGTCTTCAAGAAATATAATCTTCTGGACATGGCAAAAAATGTACAGACCCAGGTGATATAATCGTGTTGTTTGTTTGTTTTAACGTTGTTTTGTTTAGTTTTTAACAAGAATCCCACCACGCTAAGACCGAAACACTTGGTATTCATTTATGACATTATCGTTTGATATAAACATGTTTATTTTTATGCCCCCGGGAGAGGGAATATAGGGATCAGAGCGTCTGTCCGTCCTTCCGTCACACTTTGCGTTTAGGTTTCGCGTTAAGGTTTTCGAAAAATGCTCATGACTTCTATGTCCCTTCACATAGCAACTTAATATTTGGCATGCATGTGTATCTCATGGAGCTGCACATTTTGAGTGGTGAAAGGTCAAGGTCATCCTTCAAGGTCGAAAGTCAGAAAACATGTATCAAAGCGTCACAGTAGGGGGCATTGTGTTTCTGACAAACACATCTCTTGTTTCCTTTTAACATCCTCCCTTTTTCAATTTAAGTTACAAGATAGCATTTCACAAGATAAAAAAATATTCATAGCTTGCTTTTTGCCCATAATGTTCCATGTTGAATAGCATGGTTTTGGAAATAGGGAAGACATTTAAAATGTAAATGATGTTATGTATATTTTCACTGAATTTAAGCAGTAAATATTTACAATCAAGTTTTTGTACTTGAAGTCTTGCCTAGTACCAGCATGCAGCATCTGTTAATACGTTCAAGCATTTAATCCTGATTAGCCCATGGGGTTTAAAGAGAAACATCTTTCAGTTTAATCACCTTTATAGTGATTTTTTTACTGCAGTTATATGTAACTGTTGTTGATTGAAGTCCATTTACAATTTATTCAAGTTGGGTGCATAGTCATGCTTTATATACATCTCTTGTTGTTAAGGTTCAAAACTGTGCTTTAATAGACTTTAATATTTGAAATAAATAAACACGAAGATTTTCAAATAAAGAAGTACAAATGTTTACCTTTATGAACCAGCCTTGTTACTTGCATGTAAATGTAAAGGTCAAGGTCAAATATCAAAAGGTCAAAATATTGCCTCCTACTTTGTGTCAAAGTATTATATGTTCCTATTGACCAGCTTTAATGGTAGAGATAGTGACTAGTTATAACTAGTAACTGGTGTTCTGGTATGAAGTTGGGATATATAGCTGCAGATACTTTGCTTGGTCTTGTTTATGAATCAAATGTCTTTTATGGACAACACATACAAAACATTTTTAAGTAATAATCTTTGGTACATATTTAACTTTATTCAATAACTGTGTTGACCATTTGAAATCGTTGTGTGCTAGGTTTGTTGATTTGAAATCATGTAATGAACTTGAATAATCTGCTGAAATATCCTTGATAGTAACTTTTGTTTATTTAAATCTATTGTTTAGTCACACTAAAAGGGCTTGATGCATAACTCTTTGGATGTATTTACCAAGCTCCTAAGTATAAACTTAAGGAAATTATATTTAACCCATTTAAGCCTTGTGGACTCTCCCATCCTAAATTGGATCAATTTATTTCCAAAATTAGGCATGTCTAGTATATTTATTTCTATATTTCTATCAAGAATATTTGTTTGGTCTGTTGTTTGCAGAAATCCTTGGACTTCTTGTCAAAAATGTTTATCTTAGATATTCACTTAAGTGCAACCTAAATTAAGATTTATATCTGGATCTTTATGAATACTGGCCCAGGTTATAAGGTTCAATAGTGTCGCAATCCTCATCTTGTATGCCTTGAATTTGTTTTGGTTTAAAAAATGTGATCTTAAGTTTTCACTAAGTACTTAGTTAAAATTTGCATTAGGAGCTTTATGAATTATTGCCCAGTTTTACTGACCTATATAAGGCACACCATTTTCCTGCTCATTAATTAATTCCATTTTGGTTTAAGGTGAGGGATGGATCCTATGTGGATACATCAATTGCCTGCATCGAAAATGAGCACGCGCTGATCGAGAGTACATATGAGATGGAAACAACCACAGTGAGTGATGTATCCCTTTACCTCTCATATACCCGCTTTGACATGTTTGTAGTCCCTTAAAAAATCTAATTAAATTTAAGACCTTTTTGACTAGATTCAAGCTTCAAAGGTTTCATTTTCACCACTAAGTTATGGATGAGCAGCACACAGACTACAACCTGAACAGACTTCAAGTTACTTGCAGACTGTTTTGGTTTTAAGATGATTGCATACTCAAGGCATCTTCTGAACATTCATAAAAAAGCCACTGGGTATTAAATTAGGTTGGATTTAGAAACCTCTAAAATCGGTATGGCTTTATGTTAATCTTCATACTAAAGGGGTGATATATATTTACGTTTTTGTTTTACATGTATCCTTTGGTCTTTCCGTGTAAATTGTTCTAGATATATTGTTACCCACTAGTCCCACTGTAATCTGTATTAGAAGTATAACAGAGATCACGTATGTTATTCAAACTTGCCTATTTTGAACAATTTTATCATGTCTCAACAACTAAGCACTAACACTGTTCAACTGTTATTATTATTATTATTGATACAATTTACCACTTGACAGCTGTTTTGATGTTTTTAAGCTGTGTGAGTTACAAGAAGTCCCACAGTGTGATAATCTAGAGACGGATTTCAAAAGTCTGGACGACCTGAAATCAGTAAGTGCAAGATTGTAATTCTTAATGTGTAATAATTAAATATTCAGTAATATTCTTTGGAACCCGTACATTACAAGCTTATTATAGTCTTGTTCTTATGTAGCTCCTGACCAGACTGCGCAATGCTTACACTGGCTGATTATGTTATGAGACCCATTTTGCTTGACAGGGCTCCGATGAAATCCACATATTATATTAAATAATGTGCAACAGTTGGTGGCAAAGGAGGCTAAAGGGGTGATAATCAGAAAAAATGTAAACTTTAACATTAAATGTTCTAGGTTAAATTAAAATTTTTGTTTTTAGTTTACTATTTTAATTCCAATTGCTCATGATGATCTATTGTGGTGGGTGGCATTTGTCAGACATGTGTTGTCTGTTGTCAACAATTTGCTTAAAAAATGTCTCTGAAAACGCTTTGCAGATTTGTCTGAAACTTTGTTGGAATTTTTCCTGAGTGACCCTCTTTCAAAGTTTGATATCTTTCTCCAGTGCACTACAGCTAGCAATAGAGTTAAAACATGATAACTTTAAAAATCTTTGTTTATTTCCAAACAAGGGTCAGGGGTTAAATATTTTGTGTGTAACTTTATATATATGTCCTCTAAAAAGTTTGTTTAAATTTTATCACTGGTATCAACTGGCCATGCCCGAGGTTTGGTATGTTAATGTAACATAACATAATTTTGTAATTTATTTGAATCTTGTCTATAGTAAAAGTTGTCCCACCTTCTGGTAACCTGTTTTCCTTACTAAACATAGTGAATACTTAAAAAAAAGCCTCCCATCTAAAGTAACCTTTGTATCCCAAGGTAAATTCAGATGAGTGATTCATGGTAACCATCACCCTCATTAAAGTATATTTTATTTCAGAGTTTTGATGTGACACTTGGAAAGCTTCAAGAAAGCATTGACTCGTATCATTCGTTACAGGAAAAGAAAGACACTTTGGAGACCAGACTCTGTGGTACAATTTAAACACACAAAAATATTCATAATTTATATGCCCCTTTTTAAGAATGTGTCATAAAGCAGTCGCAGTGTCCGCAAATATAAGTTTTCGTCTTTGTAGCCAAGGGGGCTATAAAACATTTCTTAGCCCTTGGCCATTTTTTTTTTCATAACCAAAAAAAATTATTTTTATGTCCCCCACCACTATAGTGGGGGACATATTGTTTTTGCCCTGTCTGTTGGTTGGTTGGTTTGTGCGTTTGTTTGCTCCAACTTTAACATTTGCCATAATTTTGCAATATTGAAGATAGCAAAGGTCCAATATATGGGTCAAAATTCCTAATTTAATGTACACTTTTGCAATATTGAAGATAGCAACTTGATATTTAGCATGCATGTGTATCTCATGGAGCTGCACATTTTGAGTGGTGAAAGGTCAAGGTCATCCTTCAAGGTCAAAGGTCAAATATATGGGGACAGTGTTTCACAAACACATCGCTTGTTTTACCGGTACATTTTCATGAAAGAAAATGTTCCTATATGTATTTCAATAAGGGGTGTTAGATGTATACAAAGTCTACACTTCAATTCCACCTTGACATGAAATCTTAAGATTCAATTTTTGTAACGAATTTTTCAAACCATGCTTGCATTACAACTTAAAATAAAAAAAATAATTAACATTTAATTCAACAAACTGGCTTAATATGAAGGATGCATCAACAGATTTGTAAGTTGTTTTTACATGATTTCAAATCAAGGGAGCTATGGAAATATGATCTCAAATGTCTAGTAAGGTTATTGCAAGAAGTTCAACAATCATGTACAAAAAGATTTTGAGTTTTACATATTTGAAATTTGTTGGCCGAAAATGTCATTTTAATCATTAAAAAACTAGTGAGATACCAGTATATCCAGTAGCAGCTATATATCCCAGCTTTATACCAGAACAGTAGGTATTATTACCTGTAGTTGCTACCTCTCTTACTGAAGCTAATTAACCCTTTGCATGCTGGGAAATTTGTCGTCCGCTAAAATGGCGTCTGCTGAATTTCTAAAATTAGCATTTTCTTCCATTTTTTTTCAAAGAATACTATCAGAAGAGCAAACAGTTTGGATCCTGATGAGACGCCACGTTCTGTGGCGTCTCATCTGGATCCAAACTGTTTGGAAAGGCCTTCAAAATTTGGTTCCAGCACTGAAAGGGTGAATAGGCCCACCTAGCATTCTGACACAAATAAGGAGGATATTTTAGTATTTGTCATTGCTCTTTTCATGCCAGGAACAAGGCTGCTTCATAAAGGTCAACATTTGTGCAATTTCATTCCCAAATCCATGTGATTATTTATTCCAAATATAATAATCTATTCAAGTAAAATTTTCAACCTTAACACTGAAAGATGTTAACAAAGCTTGCCGTCATCACCCAACTGAAATAAATTTCAAATGTTCATCAATCCCCCACAAAAAGATGATTTTTCAAAAAAATAATTTCAAAGGTCACAATGAGACTGTTTTTCTAAACCCTCTGTCCCTATGTGCTTGAAATCACTTACAGCTGTCGTTATAATTAACTAGCTAGGTCCAGACTTATTATGAAAGCTTAATTGTAAATATTTACTGTCAGATTGAATTCTTTAAACAAATATAGTAATAAAATCAGTCACAATTTAAATGGCTTCGTATTCCTAAAACCGTGCAATTTACATAATTCATAATGGGCAACTATCATGAAGGTATATTTCAGTGAACACACATAAATAATAGAATGCTTAGAAAATACTGTATACACCATTTTGCTAACAATATTTGTATCTTTTGTAATGCTAGTAATTTTAATTTGAAAAAGTAGGAAATTTAATGGAAAAATTATAATTTTTATTTATAATGATTATGTTTTCAAGACCAAATGTTAAGGTCACTGAGTACTGGGTTTCAGGTTAAGAAAACAACAAAAACACAATTACTTTATCTGCGTCTGCATATTGATTGCCCTTTCCTGGCAAGTAAATTTCTTGAAAACTTCCTGCTGATTATCGATGAATCTTGTAAGCTGCTCAATGAACTTGCCACAGACATTGATTTTGTCCTGCAGGAACATCAATTGAAGTCTGAAATTTACATGAATAGGATTTGTGTATTAATTATAAAGTTATAAAACACACTTAAAAATAGAATATTAGATCCACAAAACACATACTGAACTTTAGGTAAAGAAACTTCAGAGTACAGTTTATAAAGTATTGACATATAAAGTCGCGCCAGTCAAAAATCATAAAAAGTGACACTTAAAGTTATGGTAACCAGAACTAACTGAACTTAATTGTTTTTCCATATGCAAACTAAACTACATTGTCTTTGTAACAAAAACAACATCCTATGCACTGATGCAGTACCTAAATCGGCCATATTTGGAGAGGTATAATTATTAATTTATTATGATGGTCTTAGAAGTAGTCCACCAATCAGTACAAACATACATCATATAAGGTTTAAAGTGCATTTGTTGGCATTCTTGGTATCAGAAAAATGATAATATAATTATACCGGTATAACAACGGCAAAATTGCTCATAAAATGAGACTAAGAGTGCTTTAAAATAAGTGTCTCTTCAAAAAGTTGAAACTTCTTGAAAATTATATTTGTTTCTGTTTTTTTTTCAAAGCAACTTTCTTTGCATTAAATTTGAGTGAAGTTTATTCTGTTATAAAAAGTTCATAGTGTAAAATCGTATATTGGGAACCATGGTATGTTTTCTCTACCTAAACTGTTACTGCTTTCTACTTCAAGCTTCAATAATAAACGATGTGCATACATGACAGCTGTGAAAGGTATGTTGTAGACCAGAAGATCAGAATGGCAAATATACATTCTCATCTGATACTTGTTCCTTTCAGTGGAGCACTGCAGAAACGTGTGTACCTCAAATATTTCAGATATTGAAAAAGTGCTGAAAGGTGGCAAACAAACACAGAAAGTGAACTCACAAACACAGGAGAATGTGAAGACACAGATAAAGAACATTCAACAAGAGCTTATCAAGAAGGGCAATGAAATCACAACTCTCAAAAGTGTATGTGCCTCTAAGTTGTCTTATGTTGTGCATCTTTTATATATGGGTAATAAGTTATTGTGTTGCGAAGTATTGGAAATTTAAAATATGGAATTTAGAAAATTGTTTTATATATGAGCTGCACTCTGTGAAAAGTGGGTTAAATGCAATTGCGTGAAGTCTCATCCCAGATATATGCCAGTGCAGTCCGCACAGGCTAATCAGGGACGACACTTTTCGCCTAAACTAGATCTTAATAACAAGAGACTTTTTTAAAACAGGAAATATCATAAAAGGGAAAAGTATTGCCCCTAATCTGGGACGACACTTTACGCACATGCTTTAAACCCCCTTTTCACAGAGCACAGCTCAATATGTATGATAGAGGCCATTCTATATCCTATTTATATCCTCACAGGAGTGTTCGAAGCAAGTCAGCGGCCTGTTTGAGCAGTTTGGAAAATTCAAACAGGAGTTACTTGTCAGGGTGGACCAATGGAAAGATCAAATGAAGCTGCAATATGCAGAGCTTTATGCCAAACCGGACCTGGAGACTGTCTCTAAATGGTAAAAATATTTCTTAATGGCTGCACAGTTATTGTGGCATTTGTTTTACCCCACTTTCATTGGGTGTATGTTAATGTGCATCACTGAAGAATTGACCATGGTTATTTATAAACTTCAAAAAAACTTGAGTAGCTGATAGAGTAATTGCATAGGTTATAGATTTAAATTTTTAAGCTTGATTTCACTCAAAGCTAAATCCTTATTGAAATGCTCTCCAGTCCGTTGCCTGGTTAGAACCAGTACATGATGTATTTTGGCTTATCTTAAGAATGATCTTACAGTGGGCATCGAACCGTTTACTGGTCGTTATTCGGACACCATAACTGGTCACATGCTGGCATGTTTGGCATTAATATCTATTCTCTACTTTAACCTTATTACTTAAGTCAACTTTTAATTCAACTCATCATAAAAGCTTATCCTTCCTCTATTTGAAGAGCATCTTTTAATGATAGCACTTTAAAATTTATTATAACGCTATGTTTTTATGCCCCTAGATTGAATGATTGGGGGTATATTGTTTTTGGCATGCCTGTCTGTCATTCTGTAGGTCTGTCATTCTGTCCCAAAACTTTAACCTTGGTCATAACGTTTGCATTATTCATGATAGCAACTTGATATTTTGGCATGCATGTGTATCTCATGGAGCTGCACATTTTGAGTGGTGAAAGGTGAAGGTCATCCTTCAAGGTCAAAGGTCAAATATATAGTTTCAAAGCTGCGCAGTAGGGGGCATTGTGTTTCACAAACACAGCTCTTGTTCAATATGATGTCATATCAAACTATGATGCTCGTTATAAAAAAAACAACACCACTTAAAGTTGGAACTAGATTTATGTTTCTGATAAACATAACGAAGCTCATGAATGTATGCCTTGGTCTGTTTATCACCAGAGAGCATGTTCGCTTATTCTGATATAGTGTATGTGGGATTATAGATGAAACAAATATATATATAATACATTTTGAATATTTCAGGTGTGCTCGGATTGGCCAATTTGTCCATCAGATTCTGATTTACACCTGGCCCAGACTTGAGAATGTTCTAGATGATACCAGGGCTGCACAGCAGCTGAACCAGTTGAGGGCCAGGCTCACCAATGATCTGAAAGACTTGCTGTGCAGGTATACATATTAACCCATTAATGCCGAGTGGACTCTCCTATCCTTCTTAATTGGATCAATTTCTTTCCAAAATTAGGGGTGTCTAATATATTTATTTCTATATTTAGAATATTTCTTACAGAAATTCCTTTAAGCAAACAGCGCAGACTCTGATGAGACGCCGCATCATGCGGCGTCTCATCTGGGTCTACGCTGTTTGCCAAGGCCTTTTTTGTAGACGCTAGGCATAAATGGGTTAATGACACAATTATTATCCACATGCCAAAGGCGGAGGGATATAGTTTTGGTGTTGTCCGTCAGTCCATTCTCACAAACTTTTTAGGGCTATATCTAAGAAACTATATAAGATTTCATGAAACTTCATGGATGTATATATATCAATGAGGAGACGTGCCTTAACCTTAAATTTTCTGAAAGAAGAGTAATTGCCCTTTGTTGTCCCCTACCCGTGAAACTGGAGGGGACTTATGGTTTGCGCTCTGTCCATCAGTCAGTCTGTCTGTCACACTTTTCTGGATCCTGCGATAACTTTAAAAGTTCTTCATATTTTTCATGAAACTTGAAACGTGGATAGATGGCAATATGGAGATTATGCATGTCATTTCATTTTGTTCCTACGTCAATAATTCTGGTTGCTATGGCAACAAATGTATAAAAAAAAGATTCTGACAATGGTGGAGTTTCACCGGTAGGGGACAATATTGCTTGGCAATCTCTTCTTGTTTTTGTATTTGGCGGGGGATATCAATTCAACAAATTTGCTCGTTGGTTAACATTTGTTTTGTGAACTTGTTCTAAGGTTGCTTTCAATTGAAAACTCTTCGTTGAAATAAAGAAAAAATAAGAATTGAAAATTACAGGCAAAACTTATGTATTCTGCTAAGTAAGTGAGAAGATATTTTTTATTAAATGTTTATGTTATAAAATAATTATGTGAAAATATCTTTATATTAGATATTCAGGGACTTCAGAAATTTCTTAAATTTTAAGTGAATATAAATGATATTGATGTCAACATTTTATTTTTGCATTTCTTAAATTCTCTTGATAGAGCTCCAGATAAGGTTTTGTGAAATTCTTAAATTACTACCAGATTTTCAAAAAGAATTTTATTCTTAACGTTACTACTAAGTTTTGGAAAATAATTCTTATTTTTTTCTAAATGATCTAAAAATAAATAATAATGGTTATTTTCATGCAAAATAAATCAAAATAAAGCAACTAGCAACTTTATTTATGCGAGTTCAACAGTGTCTTTTCAGTATTATAAATGTTATTTTTCAACTACCTTCATATGCCCAAACTGATCTTAGATTGTATGCCTTAGATGAATTTTTACATATTTCACAATAAAAACGGATCTCCCCTTCAATCTTTTCAACGATTAGCCACGGGACTTGTCCCTTCCACTCGTTCAATGTTTTTTTTTGTGTGTTTAAGTTAGGACCCGTCGTGTCGCGTTTTTGTGTCGCGTTTTTGTTTAGCTTTTCCGACTGTGTCGGCAACTGAACAATTAACATCGTATAAGATCTTTTCTATAATGTCTTTCTTAACATTTAAGTTTGGCTCACTTTGCGTACAATATGTTAAAAGCGTGTTTTCGGACGCTTTGCAGTTTTTTAGGACGTTCTCTGTGCGCCGCCATTTTATTTTGACAGATAGACTGTATACGCAGCTTTTATTGGAAAAAATGCGCTTTGTTATACAAACCCGATAACCATTCTATATAAGCACCGCAAAGATCTTTAATACACGAAAAGAACTCTATAAAAATCGATACGATCCGATATAAAAATAATATTCGTAACTTGATTTTGAAATTCTTAATGGTACGACAAGATTTTAAAATAAATACGTAACGGACTTGAAAATAATTCGTAATTACGAAAATACGACCCTTATCTGGAGCTCTGCTTGAATATAAACAACACTTGTTAAATAACCATAAGTCAGTGAAGTGAATGCCAATGATGTATTGTATTAGTTGCAGAACTACGAATTGTGTGTATGTGCTGTACAAACTAATCTGATCATAATAATGGGTTTTTCTTAGCAGTGTACATGTCTTTTTGTAAATGAATCCGTGTAACAGAAGAAAATATTTACATTTGTATAAAACCCTAATTTCGTTGATCCTGGTAGTATACTTCTTCTGAACGAAAATATATATTTATTTATCAACAGTATCTGTTTAAAAGATTATACAATATACCTTCCTTAACTTTTCACGAAGCCAAGGCTTTTGGCTAACAAACTCAGTTAGTGATTGTCCCTAGTTTCACTCTTTCAGATCGACTTTTCTAAGAAAAGGCAAGCTATTGTACTTACCCTAGTTTCAGTGTTTGTTCTAAGTTAATGTTTTTCTCAGTACTGTCTTGAAAGATTTCATTGAAACTATGTATTTTTGATGTATTTTCGATTTCAAATCGGACCCATTTATAGTCAAGTTTGGTAAATCTGTATTTAATATTTAAAAAAATAGGAGTAGTTTTACACTACAAACAAATCTCTTTTAAATATCCAATCTGCTGTTATCTAATGGTATTTATTTACCAAATTTGATTAATTTAATTAACGTTAACATGAAAGGTAAAAAAAAACCTTGACACCTTAATGGTTGACTCATATTGCTAAGTACCATTTCAGAACGTTTGTGGTCAGTGAACAGCAACATTACATCTTGAAGTGTGACAAGAAGAATTTACCGACTGTGTCAGTGAGGTCAGTAACTATGTCATACTTGTAGTGTTTTAGTTTAATTACCTTTTGTTCGTTGTGCGTCCTTCATGAGTTGTGTGTTGTGAATCTAATGTAAACTTTTCATTCAAATGGCATCTCTTCCTATACCACTGGGAGAAATTTAAATAATATCTCCTCCTTAACGGCTTGGAGGAATCTAATTTTTCACACGAATGATATCCTTTCAAAGTTGTTCATATTGTCTCAGTCAATGGAAAACTCGATTCACAATTAATAAGAGAGTTGTTATATGCTCAGCATACAGAATTTTAAGCTAACTGAATACAACAGTAAGTTCTAAATATGTTAAGATATAAATAAACGTATTGTCATTTTTATTGTTTTTCTCAGGATTCTTGCTGCGGACAACAGAGACCTCCACAACTACTTCCAGGGCAGCGTCACAGCGTACCTTGTGTACGACGGTGATCTGAACACTTGCTGGAATGCAGCATCCAACACGCTTGACATCCAAGCCATGAAAAAGCAGGCCAAGATGTTTGACAAAAACCAGCAGGCATTTGCTATGTCTAAAAACAGCGAATATCGAGAGGCAAGCTTTAAGACGCTTTCACTCAAGACGGCAACCAAGCAGAAGCAGTTTGAAAGAGCTTCTGGGAAACACGTTCATGAGGAAAAGTATAGGATTGTGTTTTTGACGGAAATGAACTTGCAAGGCAACTCCCACACAATTTGGGTATGTTGAAGGTGGTTGATATTGAATTGTTAAAAGTAATAGCCAAAACACATTAAACTAACTGAAGCGAACCTTGCGTAGTAATATCAAAATTATTTGTGATCCTTCCTGGTGACACCTTGCACTATTGCCCTCAACAATAACACTTATCATGTGATTATGTGAGCATACTGCCCCAGTGCAGGGTACAGCAGTAATCTTCTTCAGTAAAAATATATTCATTGATCTGTCCATGTTTCATTGTCAGACGCTTTCCCTTCCTGTTGTCGTGACGACGGGCGCAAATCAGGGCTTGCAGAGCCAGGCTTCAGTGATGTGGGAATGCTTTGGGACTGATGTGGTAAGTGATTCTTTGAACAATTATTAAAATATCATTGATATCATTAATACTCATAATCAACAAATATTTCACAAAATATTTCTTAAAATAAAGTTAAACCATAAAATATAGTGTTCTTTATAGCAATAGCCAATATTTCAACGCTAGATTGGTATGGTTACATAGATTTAACAATATACATAATGCTCGTTTTCATTTTGTTGTTACTCAATATATTCCATTTTAATTTCCCGCAAGGATAACTATTCATACAACACACAAACACTAATACAGTACATGAACATGTGTTGAATATATTGTCCCACAAAAAAAAGCATTTTGTATCTTGTTAAATCTATGTTACCACACCACATCTAGTGTTGAAATTTTGGCAATTGCAATAAGGAACATTGATTTTTATGCCCCAAAAGGAGGGCATATAGTGATCACACTGTCCTTCTGTCCGTCTGTCTGTCTGTCCATCACACTTTTTTGAAATGCTCATAACTTCTAGGTCGCTTCAGATGTGACCTTCATATTTGGTATGCATGTGTATATGAACAAGGCCTTTTCATACACACACAAATATTGACCCCTTTGACCTTGACCTTGAACTTAGGGTCCGCGCTTAGGTTTCGAAATCTGTGTTTAGGTTTCGAAAAAATGCTCATAACTTCTATGTCGCTTCAGATGTAACTTTCACATTTGGTATGCATGTGTATATGGACAGGCCTTTCCATACGCACACAAATTTTGACCCCATTGACCTTGACCTTGAACTTAGGGTCTGCATTAAGGTTTCAAAATCTGTGTTTTGGTTTCGAAAATGCTCATAACTTCTATGTTGCTTCAGATGTAACCTTCATATTTGGTATGCATCTGTATATGGAGAAGGCCTTTCCATACGCACACAAAGTTTGACCCCCTTGACCTTGAACTTAGGATCCGCGTTTAGGTTTCAAAATCTGCGTTTAGGTTTCGAAAAATGCTCATAACTTCTATGTCAGTTCTGATTTAACCTTCATATTTGGTATGCATGTGTATATGGACAAGGCCTTTCCATACGCACACAAATCTTAACCCCTTGACCTTGAACTTAGGGTCAGCGTTTAGGTTTCAAAATCTGCGTTTAGGTTTTGAAAAATGCTCATGACTTCTATGTTGCTTCAGATGTAACCTTCATATTTGGTATGCATGAGTATATGAACAAGGCCTTTTTATACGCACACAAATTTGACCCCTTTGACCTTGACCTTGAACTTAGGGTCTGGGCTTAGGTTTTGAAATCTGCTTTTAGGTTTCCAAAAAAGCTCATATCTTTTATGTCGCTTCAGATCTTACCTTTATATTTGGTATGCATGTGTATATGGACAAGGTCTTTTCATATGCACACAAATTTTGACCCCTTTGACCTTGACCTTTGGGTAAGCGTTAAGGTTTCGAAATCTGCGTTTAGGTTTCGAAAAATGCTCATAACTTCTATGTCTCTTCAGATGTAGCCTTCATATTTGGTATGCATGTGTATATGGACAAGGCCTTTCCTTACACACACAAATGGTGACCCCTTTGACATTGACCTTGAACTTAGGGTCCGTGTTTAGGTTTTGAAATCTGCGTTTAGGTTTCGAAAAAGTGTTTTTCGGGGGCATATGTCTTCCTATGGAGACAGCTCTTGTTTCCATCACTGTTTGGATATTGTAAATATTTTCAAATTATATGATTTTCACCTTACCTTTATGCTGTCGTTTCAGTACAAGTTGCCTACTGGAGATTGCAGTGCACTCCCTTGGCATTTGGTTGCAGAAATGCTGAAATCTAAAATGCGGACACTGTGTGAACGGCGTGATCTGTCTGATGAGAACATGCGTCACTTGAAGAGTCGACTACTTGGTTCGTAGATATTATTATGCACTCTTTGAAGATAGCGTGATTGTTTTCATGCAAAGTAGTGAAATAACAACAAATATCAATCAGATAAAACATTATGTCACTCACGTTCATCACTGTGCGAAAGTGATATACACTTACTTTTTAAATCATACAAAATGTTTGTTTTCAGTGTGAGATTGCTATCATCATATTTGAAAGGGAGATAATTGACACAGGTGAAAGAGCTGATGAGTTTTTTTTTTGTTCCCCTTTCCAGTGATGAAATTGCACCAAATAC
This sequence comes from Dreissena polymorpha, assembly GCF_020536995.1. Classification (NCBI taxonomy): domain Eukaryota; kingdom Metazoa; phylum Mollusca; class Bivalvia; order Myida; family Dreissenidae; genus Dreissena; species Dreissena polymorpha. The sequence continues at coordinate 77,323,900 of NC_068361.1, read as the reverse complement.
AAACAAGATTAATATAAATATATATGTGTATATATATTGACTTGCAAATAAATTCTTGTTGGCCAGTTTGTCATTTGGCTTGCTGATCATTATAGCATTTTCCCCAAACTTTGTATCTGCATTTTACCAAACTTAGTGATAATGTTTGAAGTCTGACATAAATAAAAAGGATCTTTAAAGGTAGGTTATTTAGATTACGGTAATAGGCATTTTTTTTAAAGAAGTAACCTTTTTAAAAGAACACACTCTTATCAAAATTTTAAAATAAGCATGTTTTATGTAAGTGTAAATTTGATTGAAGCAACTATATTGAAGAAATGTAGATCTCATTCTTTTTCTTTATATAAGAAATTCCTTTTTTTTCAAGTATATAGAAAATTATTGATCTGTTTCTATTATTTTGCATAGGACACTTAAGACCTGTTTCCGTTTATTTGTACAGGGCATTCTTGATCTGTTTAAATTTTATTGTTTTTGATATTCTACACATGTTTCTACGTAGCTGTGAAGGACATTCTATAGCTTTTCTTTATTATTGTACTTGACAGTCTGAATGTTTTCTTTTGTTTAAGAAATTCATAACGTGTTTCTATTATATTATTTAGGTGACGCTTTGAGAGCTGATGACACAGAAGTGACCCTGAAGCAGTTCTGCTTTGTAAGTGATTTTTTACTTAAGAAGTCGGATTTAAGTACTTTGCTGGTCTGTGGGATTGTCGGTTCTTAGGTTATTTTTTGCAAGCATCTTGAGAACACTTTGACGGACCATCATCCACGTTGGCAGGTTGTTTTCTTGAAACATCGAATTCAACATGTGGGATAGTGATAATGGACACTATTCCGTAATTATTTGATAATTTCCGTCAGTCAAATTGGCTCAAGCATGTGATCATTTTGATATGATATTATCATAAAGTACTTTTTTTCTTGGACTAAATATTAATGATTCATGTAGTAATTTCAGTATAAGACTTTATTATACTGCTTTTCCCTTGTGACTTATTTCTCACCTAGTAAAACTCTTGACTTGTTTATTTGACAAAAACTTTTCATTAACTATCTTTTAATAAAAAACGATCATTGTTGCTCACATGTATGTGGTTGATGCTTCTAAGTATACCTGAAAGTGTCCGTTTGAATAGGGTTTTGTTGTTTTATAAAAAAGTAAACATTGAAGTTCTAAAAATAATATTTTGTTTTATATACAACCCAATTTACTTAATTACTGTATACATTGTGTAATAGTATGTATACTTGTCCCACACCTTGACAGAAACATCTTGTCTTGTGCAGAATTCAACAATAAGGGCTTGATATTCTATACCTAGAACTCCAAATATCATTTACACATAGCGAGACTATCCATTATTTATGTGAAAGTCAATTGTACAACTCATTATTCTATGTTTGGACTTGGTTTGTGATACCTAAGTCAAGTATTATCTCAGCTTTCAACCACTTATTTGTGCTGACCAAAACAGATACCAAAGTAATTTTGTACAAACTTGTATAAAGATCCTCATTTTTTGTGTGAAGATGTCAGATTCTTAGACACAGGGGCAGCGATATATTTATATATATAAATGTGTGTATATATATTATTAGCCGGATTTTTTTCGAAAAAATCTCGGCTTATAGATTGATGTTGTCGGGCGGGCGGGGGGGGCGGGCGGGCGGGGTGGCGGCGTGCTCGAAAATGTTAAAGTTCTTATTTCATGGTATAACTTTGGTATGCTTGGACCTAGAGTCTTCAAACTTGACATGAAGGTTGGCCAGGATTAACAGATGACCACTGGTCATTTCAAGGTCATTCATTTGAAGGTCAAGGTCACTGTGACCTTCAATATAAAAAATGTTAAAGTTGTTATAACTTTGGTATGCTTGGACCTAGAGTCTTGAAACTTGACATGAAGGTTGGCCATAACTAGTTAGTAACCACTGGTCATTTCAAGGTCATTCATTTGAAGGTCAAGGTCACTGTGACCTTGAATGTAAAAATGTTAAAGTTCTTATTTCATGGTATAACTTTGGTATGCTTGGACCTAGAGTCTTCAAACTTGACATGAAGGTTGGCCAGGATTAACAGATGACCACTGGTCATTTCAAGGTCATTCATTTGAAGGTGAAGGTCACTGTGACCTTCAATATAAAAATGTTAAAGTTGTTATAACTTTGGTATGCTTGGACCTAGAGTCTTGAAACTTGACATGAAGGTTGGCCAGAACTAGTAAGTAACCACTGGACATTTCAAGGTCATTCATTTGAAGGTCAAGGTCACTGTGACCTTGAATGTAAAAATGTTAAAGTTGTTATAACTTTGGTATGCTTGGACCTAGAGTCTTGAAACTTGACATGAAGGTTGGCCAGAACTAGTAAGTAACCACTGGACATTTCAAGGTCATTCATTTGAAGGTCAAGGTCACTGTGACCTTGAATGTAAAAATGTTAAAGTTCTTATTTCATGTTATAACTTTGGTATGCTTGTACCTAGAGTCTTCAAACTTGAAATAAAGATTGGCCAGTACTAGAAGATGACCACTGGTCATTTCAATGTCATTCATTTGAAGGTCAAGGTCACTGTGACCTTAAATGTTAAAATGTTAAAATTGTTATAACTTTGGTATGCTTGGACATAGAGTCTTCAAACTTGACATGAAGGTTTGCAAGCACACTTAGATGACCACTGGTCATTTCAAGGTCATTCATTCTAAGGTCAAGGTCACTGTGACCTTGAATGTAAAAATGTTAAAGTTCTTATAACTTTGGTAGGTAAAAATGTTAAAGTTCTTATTCCATGTTATAACTTTGGTATGCTTGTACCTAGAGTCTTCAAACTTGACATAAAGGTTGGCCAGTACTAGAAGATCACCACTGCTCATTTCAATGTCATTCATTTGAAGGTCAAGGTCACTGTGACCTTCAATGTTAAAATGTTAAAATTGTTATATGCATTCAAAACATAACACAAGGTTTGCTCATGCCTTGAAAAGTACTTACATTTCATTTCGACCTTTGAACAATATTTCAGTAATTTAAGTATTGCATTGACAAAAACACGAAAGGTACTTTCCTGTCATTTAAATCAAAAATCCGGCTTCAATGCGGTCATCTCCGACCGCGGAACTCTTGTTTATTTTATTTTTTTCCAGGACAAAATGGAAAAGTCAGATTCGGAAGCAGATAATCCCAGCTACCTGCAGTTCTCATTCTGGAAATGGTTCATGGGCTGTTATAATCTCATTGATCGATACCTGAAGGTTTACTGGAAGGATGGGTAAGTGGAAAAAGGACTGGTAGGTCACTCAACATTTCTACTGGAGCGATGGGTAAGTCTTACGTCAGAACAAGTAATGGGTGGAAACTTAACATTTCTACTCAAGCGATTAGTAAGTATTTTGTTGGAACAAGCAATGGGCAGACACTCTTTATTTCTACTGGAGTGATGGGTATATAAATCTTTTGTTGGAAAAAGGAATGGGAAGACAGTCCCCATTTCTACTAGTGTGATGTGTAACTCTTATGTTGGAACAAGAAATCTATTTAAATCTAGCCACGAGTAGATTTAATGTTCATCTAAACAAATACTGGTACATGTTTTTTTACCCAGCAGTAGAAGGTCAAGTTGGGTCTTCATAAAATGTTAAAAATTTCTTCCAAATACAAGTAATACAATTCACAATTTAATAATGTCATCAACAAGTAGTGTAGATGATCAAGGCACCTTTTTATGCTCCCGGTAGGGTGGCATATAGCATTTGAACCGTCTGTCCGTCCGTCCGTCCGTCCGTCCGAAAACATTAGAATTGGCCATAACATTTGCAATATTGAAGATAGCAACTTGATATTTGGCATGCATGTGTATCTCATGAAGCTGCACATTTTGAGTGGTGAAAGGTCAAGGTCATCCTTCAAGGTCAAAGGTCAAAAAAACAAATCCAAGGGAAGTAACAAGCTTTAAAGGGAGATAATTTCTATTATTCATTTGGCAGGTACAGATCATTTTTACAGAGAAGTAATATTTTTTAAAGGGATATAATCAAAAACATAAATAAATAAATCAAAGTGGCACAGTAGGGGGCATTGTGTTTCTGACAAACACATCTCTTGTTTATTTCATGTAATCCACTTAATTTGCTCTTGAAAAATGAACATAGTTGATCTTTAAAGCAGTACCTGTATTTTACTCAACTTAATGACAAAACTCATACTTAGGTATTTCTTGTGTAAGGTTGATTGAAGGGTTTCTCAGCAAAACGGATGCCAGCAGAAAACTTGAACAACAACGACCAGTTCAAGATGGCCTCTTTATTCTCCGTTTTTCGGACACTAACATAGTGGACAGTCAGGGACTGAATAGCATATTTGGTCACCTAACAGCCTGTGTAATGATCCTCAGACAAAATGCATGTGAGTATTGTTGCATATTGCATGTGAATATTTGTGGCATAATAAGTAACCATCTGTGACAAAATTTTCAAATTGCAAGACAGACTCGATTCTTCTTTGTGTTTTGCCTTTTACTCTATAACATGTCAACAAAATTCTCAAGTTACAAAAACACCAATAGAATGTAAATATAACAGTGGAGCCTTTTATTAAGAAAATCAAAATAGATACATCAGTTGATCCATTCATAATCCATAATATATCTTGAAGCTAATAAAGTGTTTATTCTTATCATAATGTTAGGACAGACATGTACCGTTTTACCTGTTTGCTTGTAATACATTACCACCAGGTTATATTATTCAATATATTTATTAATGGGCGTTTGCATACAACAGTATTTTTTTCTATTTATAGAACTGCCCAATATTGCCAGCTAACATTTTAATGTACCTAAGCGACAAGTTTTGTTGTGGTTAAAAAATCGTACGATAAACTATGGCTTTTTATTATATAAGGCAGGCTGAATTTTATGTGGGGGAGTTAGAGTACACTCAGAGAGTGGGAGAGATTTAACTTGTTTCTTAAAGTTAGGAGACCTCCCCTACGGAGGTCCCATTAATATTTGATAGACTGACTAAAACATCTTATGGACTTGAAAGCGCTTGTATATTCGACTATTTGACTGTTTTATAAACTTGAAAGTTGCCGTTTTTATCCTGTTTACCGGGGTATAAGAATATTTGGTGGACTTTGAAAACACCGTGTTAAATAGCAGAATAAATTTCAATGAACAGTTTTTAGAGTTGTTTGCGTCTTAATTCCAAAAAACTTTTTTATTTTGGGTCCATTTTGTAGCACATACCACATTAATACTGTTTAAGATTAAAAGTGCATCTTTTAGAAAAAAAATCTCTTGTGATTTTCTCTGTGCTTACTTTACTTTGAACTTTAGTAAAAAGCTACTCGAGTTAGTAGCCCAACAGGGTCTGATAGATGAAACTCATGATTCTCTATCAAAGTCCAAGTGAGTAAATATTATGGCATCTGCACAATTAGAAGGACTTCTAACAATTCTATTGAGTTTTGTATCCGTTTCTTCGAGTCCAAAGGCAAATCTTACAATCTTGAGCATGTCTTATAAAAAAATGCTTTGGAACAATCCTGTGGCCAACATTGCGGCTTTCAATTGCTTTCACAAACAAATGACTCCCCATGACATTTCAGCTACAAATCGAACCATGATGAAGATACTGGACAGTCTAGATGTGGCAAGTAGCAAATCACTGGATAAGAAACAATTGGCCAACATCTTGAAAGACACCATGGACAAGAATCAGAAGGGCAACATGTACAAAGTGCTATTCCCAAACAGAAAGTGGGAGGACACATTTCAAAAACATTTGCAGGAAGGTAAGAACCAGATTAAAATATTTTAAAAATTTTAGCTCAATTTAGCATGACATGCTCATTACGAGCTTTTATTATTGGCTTTTCTTTGTCGCATGTTGTCGACATTTACCTTGAGTCCCCACTGTTATCACATGGGGTTAAAACTAGGTCATAAAATAAAAGAAAAAAAAGAACACTAGAGGTTTCATTAATTGCCCTATATTTTGAAACTTGGTAAGAGTATTTGTTCAAATTATATTTTTATTATCCCCCGCCATCAACGGAGGGATATTGTTTTGGCGCTGTCCGTCTTTCCGTCCAGAGCCATATCTTGGAAGTGCTTTGACGGATTTCATTGAAACTTGGTTTGAGTATATATATGGATACTAGGATGATGCACTCCAAATGGCATTGTACACCATCTGTTAATAACGGAGTTATGGCCCTTTGTATCTTGAAAAAATGCTTTTTTGAGTGTCAAATATAACACTTTTGTGTCCGGAAGCCTGTTGGCGGGGGGATATAAATTCAACAAATTTGCTTGTTATATTTGAAACTGGGTCACATGGGATAAAAACTAGGGCACTTGGTAAAATTACAGGAAAAGCTTGTGCAAATTCAATAGGCCACATTAATTGCCCAATCCCCAAGAAACTTAGTCAGAATATGTTTCCTGATGATATCTTGGCTGAGTTACAAACTTGGTCACTAGAAGGTAAAAATGAGGTCACTAGGTCAAATGAAAGAAAATGCATGTGAATACTCTAGAGGCCACAACAATTACCCAATCTTCATGAATATTGAGTCAGAACATTTGTCACTTTAATATATTTTAAGCCATTTCTGAAAATGAACATGTGGGATTAAAAACTAGTTTTCTACGTCAAATTTGAGGACAAGCTTGTAAACATTCTAGATTGTAAATTTCTTGCCCAATCTTCTTGAAACTTGTTCAGAACGCTTTTTCCTTATTCATATCTCAGCCATGTCTGAAACTGGGTCACTTATAGTCAGAATCTTGGTCACCAGGTCAAATTAAGAAAAAGCTTGTGGACACTCTTGATATGTCATTGGAGTTTGTAACTGGGTTACATGCTGAAAACTAGTACACTAGGCCGAATAGATAAGAAGCTTGTGTGCACCTTTGAGGTGCATGAAGTAGCCTCTGGTATAACGTGGGCGGCATTTTGTTTTCGGACTTCTTTCCAGCAAAATTGGGTCCAGAGTGATGGTCTGTTTTAACACGCACGCTTTTCCTGCGTGGAACTCGACTATGTTTTGCGCTCTTATTAAAACACTACTTTTACATGGCATTCATGTATTGTGAATGCTGCAGAGGCATACAAAGGGACTTAAATAATATTATCAAGTGGCTGTAGATAATTTGTCTTATTCATTTCGATAAATGATTAACAGGTAATGTTTTCACAAGTTACTTGCCATTATTAGAAACAATTGTTGTTTGAGTAACTGTATAGGTAAAAAGATGTGATGATGATGCCCGACGAAGGGGGGGGGGCCTCTCCGAATACCCACATTTACTGCCCAATGTTCATGAAACTTGGTCTTAACATTTGTGTTAATGATTTCTCCTCCAAATGAAATATGAATCCATTCCATTGAAAAACATGTCTGTCATGTAGCTGGGCAATAGTCCTTATGGGGCTGTAGTCAAACCATTTGAACACTTAAGAAATCACATTTGTAACCTACTCATCAAGAAAATTGCTAAGAAGATCAAAAACAATTCTTATGATATCTTGGCTTAGTTTGTAAATGATGGACCAATCTAGGCCTGTTTTTTCTGCGTGATATATAGAGAACGTTTTGACCCACAGCTGTGCAAATTGTTATGATGATTACTTTAGAGGTAACAAGGGCTTTTAACAGTTATTTTGTTTTTGCATAAGATTAAAGTCTACTTGATTATTGTTCAAACTTTTTTTTAGCTATGATAATTGGTGTAGAGGTTATGATAATTGAGTTGTGGTTAGGGTGGCCTCCATCCATCCTGGAGGTCTTTGGTTCGATGCCATCTTGGGGAGCAGTGATTGTAACACTGGCTCTTTTAAGGGAGGAAAAATATATTAGAATGTCTGTATAAGGCTATAAGGCGAAGGCTTTAAGGAATTCTTTTAACTTTAACTTACATTGTTGGTTTGGTTAAAGAACAAATGTTTTATTTTGAGACTTTATTTTAAATCATTAAGTCCACTTGTGACAGATCTCCAGTTCTCTTGAAAAGTCAGGTAATCGTTGAGCTATTGAAATTTTGAGACATACCGTACCTTGAAGCAATCCGTTAAATGCTGACTTGTGTAGGCAGTGAAAAACTCAAAGCGTTTCACCTCAGAATGTTCAATGATTTTGTTTATTTTATGTGCATGAAGAAGAGAGTCAGGAAGGCAAGCAGATATCAGGAAACATTTATGTGAAGCCAGAGCAATCTTGGACTATTGACCTTGATCAGAAGCTTTGGTAAGAAGTTTTTTAAACTTTTCCCATTTAGAAGCTAAGTGAAAATGTGCAAACAGCATAAAAAGAGAACAGCCTGCGAGTTACTTGCAGTCTTATCAGGGTTTATACTGTTTGCTGCTTGTAAGTATCTGAGGGTTGAAAAGGAAGCCTTTTAAACTTGAATCTAGTAAGAAAGGCCTTAAATTAAATATAACATTTTAAGGGACTACAAACGCGTCAAAATACCTACCTATCTAAGTGGTAAAGGGTTAAATTAAATATTGCATGCTATATTAAATGTTTAACTTCTTCATTTAGTTTTGATATTTTCTTTGTGATTGTTCATTGTTTTTTTTAATGCTTTTATACTTTACTCGAAATATCACTTGATAGTATGTTCTTAATTTTGTTGTGTGTATTTTAAGTGAAATTGAGAAGTCCGCTGCTAAGAGTGAGAGGAGAAACTCCCCTGAGTCTGACATGGATACTCATGGTGGGTTGTAACCTGTAGAAAATAAATAAGTCTTCAAATATCTGACTGGAACAAAGATTTTTAAGTGTTTAAATTGCTTTGTTTTTCATAATTCACAAGCTACTGTTATATAACAGTCATAAATTGTCAGATAAAAGTTTGCTAAACACATTTTCCAGGTGGAAAGCGTAGGCGAAAGAGAACTGTCTCCGATGATCAGCTGTCGTGTCAGTCCTCACAATCGTCATGGCAACAGCCTCAGAGCCCTGGCCAGTGGTCGTTTTGTTCAGATGCCTCGAGGGTGTCTGATCACTCCCGCATGAGTATTCAGTCACCCATGCATGCTGACAGTGATCTGGGATCTCAGAGCCCTATGGGGGTTCCTAACGGAAAGGTATGTCACAATATTGGCTGACATAATGTTATATAGGCTGTCAGAGACATACATGTAGAGGGGTTGCTAATTGAAAGGTATGCCACCAGTGTTGGCTGCCATATGTTATATGGGCTAGCAGAGACAATAGGGGATGCAAATTTAAAGGTATGTCACCGATGTTGGATCACATATGTTAAATGGTCTGTCAAACATATGGGGGTTCCTAATTGAAAGGTGTGTCACCAATATTGGCTGACATATGTTATATGGGCTGTCAAACATATGGGGGTTCCTAATTGAAAGGTGTCACCAATATTGGCTGACATATGTTATATGGGCTATCAGAGACATAAGGAATGGGGGGGGGTTGTTTATGAAAAGGTATGTCACCAATGTTGGATGACATATGTTGTATGGGCTGTCATAGACATATGGGGTGGGGGGGTTGTTAATGGAAAGGTATGTCACCAATGTAGGATGACATATGTTGAATGGGCTGTCATAGACATATGGGGTGGGGGGGTTGTTAATGGAAAGGTGTGTCACCAATGTAGGATGACATATGTTGTATGGGCTGTCATAGACATATGGGGTGGGGGGGGTGTTAATGGAAAGGTATGCCACCAATGTAGGATGACATATGTTGTATGGGCTGTCATAGACATATGGGGTGGGGGGGGGGGTTGTTAATGGAAAGGTGTGTCACCAATGTAGGATGACATATGTTGTATGGGCTGTCATAGACATATGGGGTGGGGGGGGGGTTGTTAATGGAAAGGTGTGTCACCAATGTAGGATGACATATGTTGTATGGACTGTCATAGACAAATGGGGTGGGGGGTTGTTAATGGAAAAGTGTGTCACCAATATAGGATTACATATGTTGTATGGGCTGTCATAGACATATGGGGTGGTTAGGGTTGATAATGGAAAGGTGTCACCAATATTGGCTGACATATGTTATATGGGCTATCCGAGACATAAGGAATGAGGGGGGGGGGGGTTGTTACCAATGTTGGATGACATATGTTGTATGGGCTGTCATAGACAAATGGAGTGGGGGGATGCTAATGGAAAGGTGTGTCACCAATATTGGCTGACATTTGTTATATGGGCTGTCAAACTTATGGGGGTTCCTAATTGAAAGGTGTGTCACCAATATTGGCTAACATATGTTATATGGGCTGTCAAACATATGGGGGTTCCTAATGGAAAGGTGTGTCACCAATGTAGGATGACATATGTTGTATGGGCTGTCATAGACATATGGGGGGGTTGTTTATGAAAAGGTATGTCACCAATGTAGGATGACATATGTTGTATGGGCTGTCATAGACATATGGGGTGGGGTGGGGTTGTTAATGGAAAGGTATGTCACCAATGTAGGATGACATATGTTGTATGGGCTGTCATAGACATATGGGGTGGGGGGGTTGTTAATGGAAAGGTGTGTCACCAATGTAGGATGACATATGTTGTATGGGCTGTCATAGACATATGGGGTGGGGGGGTTGTTAATGGAAAGGTGTGTCACCAATGTAGGATGACATATGTTGTATGGACTGTCATAGACAAATGGGGTGGGGGGTTGTTAATGGAAAGGTGTGTCACCAATATAGGATTACATATGTTGTATGGGCTGTCATAGACATATGGGGTGGTTAGGGTTGATAATGGAAAGGTGTCACCAATATTGGCTGACATATTTTATATGGGCTATCCGAGATATTAGGAATGGGGGGGGGTTGTTACCAATGTTGGATGACATATGTTGTATGGGCTGTCATAGACAAATGGAGTGGGGGGGGTGCTAATGGAAAGGTGTGTCACCAATATTGGCTGACATTTGTTATATGGGCTGTCAAACTTATGGGGGTTCCTAATTGAAAGGTGTGTCACCAATATTGGCTAACATATGTTATATGGGCTGTCAAACATATGGGGGTCTCTAATTGAAATGTGTGTCAGGAATATTGGCTAACATATGTTATATGGGCTGTCAGAGACATAAGGGGTGGGGGGTTCCTAATTGAAGGTGTGTCACTAATGTTGGATGACATATTTTATATGGGCTGTCAGAGAAATAAGGGTAAGGGTTGGGGGGTGCTAATGGAAAGGTATGTCACCAATATTGGCTGACATATGTTATATTGGCTGTCAGAGACGTGGGGGTGCTAATTTAAAAGTATGTCACCAATCTTGGCTTACATATGTAATAATGTTATATGGGGGTCCGTAATGGAAAGGTTTGTCACCAATGTTTGCTGTAATATGTGCTGTCTAAGACACCTATGCTAGTTCATAGTGAAAAAGTGTATCACCGTTTTTGTGAGACATACATGATTATACTTTTTTTTTAAAACATGATTAGCACTTGTATTTATTTGAAAATATATTCAGATAGGTGTTTGTGTATAAATACCCTGATTTAAAGGTGATAGTTGCTTCAAAATTTCCAAATTTATGTCATGATTTTTGCTCTTATGTTGTAAAATCTGTGTTAAGTTCGAAAACATGTTTGAAATAATGTGTTTACGTATGTCATTTTCATTTGTTTCCAAGTACAGAATGCTATTACATTTTTTTGATATCTTCAAATGTACATCAAGTGCGTACTTATTCTAATTAAATATGTTTTAATTAAACTCCTTATTTGAAAGGCATATGTTTAAGAGTGGGTTGTTGCATGAAGATTTGGGGATTTTTTTCTGTTTCATAGCCAAATGGAAATTTTGCACCAAGCACTTGACGTAGTAACAACTGAAAAATTTGATAAGTTTTGAATTAGTTTAAAACCCTACCTTTGTGTCTGTTTTAAGACTGTTGTGGAATCAGTCATCCCAAACATGGACGAATTTAATACTACCATGATCCCCAGTGTCGTAGCTAGTATGGCAGGAGATGACCTGATGGTGGGCGAAATTCAGAAAACACTTGAGTCATTCATGAGCCCAGTAAGTAGCATTGCCGACAGCTTCCAGTCCTCCCAGGATCCCATATTCTTGATAGGTGGAACCAATAATACCACACAAATGCATTATGGGCCATCAAACCAGTTTGTTTCGGGGAACCAGACAATGATGCAGCAGTTACAAGGGGGGTTTGGGGCGTCGTGTTCACAGTTTACGCCAGAAGTTCAAGGTCAACATAATTTTGGGTTCACAGAAAGTTTACAGTCGGAGTATCCCACGGACGGAAACAACATCACGATTTTTATTGAACAGAATCCAGAACAGGCGACCTCTCATGACATCCAACCGCAAGCAAACGCTGACCTGATATTTGAAATGCTAAAAAAGATGCCTCTGGAAGAACAACACAAATTAATGAGTTTATGGGCACAAACGCTGTTAAAATCAAGGCCATCAACGAGTTCAACAAGACAGACGGACTCTGGAGGCTCTTATACTTTGAGGTATTTATGTATAACAATTGATATTTTGCTTTTAAAATTCACAAGTGTTAGTAAATATATAGCTTCAAATAGGCATCTTTTATAAGAATATTTCCTCTAAGTTTACAACATGGACGAATTTTCAAAAGGCATAACGGAACAAATATGTATTGAAAGTTGGTATGCAATCAGCAAGACTAATGTCATTTAGGCCCACTTCAAGGTCAATCTTCAAGGTCAAGAAATCCTATTACTTGGTAGAAGTGACTATTTTGTATAATAATTGATTGGATGTGTGCAAATAAAAAATATCAATTTTCAAGTTAACAATAAAACTCACAGTAACCTACACAATAGTGCATTCAATGAATCTGTAGTTTTATTATTGCTTCGGTATAACTTCACTGCATTTTACAAGAAAAATATGTCTAGCGTTTGAATATATGAAGGCTACCACTGGTGTTCATGTTATTTACGAAATGTTAAACATAGATGATGGCGTAGATAAAAGTGGATAATTCAATTTGGGACTCAAAAGTAGAGCAGTTCTTGAATGTTCAAGTTAAAAAGTATATTACTTATTGTTCGACTGAAGTCAAAGTTTAACAATAAGTTCGATGAATACAGGTCATAAATTCGAAAAATATTCAGGTACAACCCATCTTGGTTAGAATAGTTAAGCTCCTTCAGGTCTCAGCTAGGTGAGCACCTTTGGTACTTTGGCATCTTGTTTATGGTTCACAAAGTGGGAGCTTCTTCCATTTGTGAATTTAAATATGTTTGTCATTTCAGTTCTGGAGAAATTCAAGAAGGGATGGACAGTGGCAGCATTGATCCCATGTTTCCAGACATATTAGCCGGCAGCTCATCCGGTACATCTAACTGACTCTTCATTCAGCTTTTACTGGTGACAGAAAGTTCTTTTGGTGTTTTCTATTTCATTGTTTGTGCGATTGTAGATTGTGCCATACCTATCACATGTTACCAAACATTATGCTTAAATTTTTTATATTTGCACTGTTCATAAAAGGTAGGGTTTGTAGTGAAATTTAAATCTTCATTGCTTGTGTTTTAAGTTAATTGCCATAAGTGGTGGTGACATTTTAGTGTTAAATGCTTGTTGTGCCAATATATTTTATATATCTTTCACAGTACACAAATTCTAAAAACCCAATTTTTCTTTACAGTGCATTAATTTGAAGCTTTGTTGTTGTCCTATTTTCTTCATTGTTGTACATATCAAACTTATTTAAGTATAAACCAGCTGGTAGTCTTTGTTTTCATATAAACGTTCATGGCTGTATTAAAAACTTTTTATGACCTCTTTACTAAACTGATAATGACTGGATTTATTATCATCTCACACAAATGTTCCAAAGGTGACTTTCATATCTTTTTCAAATCTTTTTTTGTACCCTACACTTAGTAAAGTGATCAAACTATGACCATCTAGGCCCCCTTGTATTCTTTGAGCTAATGTGAAATACAGCATAACTTTGTAATTGTCTGATTTCAATAGATCTATCCCGGAAAAGCACGAGTTTAGAAAAAACCACTAATCACCCCTGTACAAACAACGCTAGTCCATTAAATCAACCAATGATAGTTTTTTTTTAATTATAACGGTTTATACGGTGTGTGATTTTGAAAGGATTATAAATGGGTCATGTTTATTTGTACCAGCAGATTAATGGGTTTTTCCAAAAAGTTGCTTTTTCCGGGATACATATATTGTAAGATTTTGTTTCATATTTACTTGTTATTTACTTCTTACTTAACCTACTAACATATATACATAGTTATATTGATTTTGTTACCTTCTGTAGTATACGAACACATGACATTACTTTATTTGTAATTATATGCAATCAAAACAATATACTTATGTACAAGTCTTAATAAACTTTCTGTTCTGTTATGCTCTTCTTATTGTCTGTTGCCAGGTAAAGGGAACTATTTTATCATACAAATTGTCATAGATTGCACACAGGTTCCAATGGCTTATTGAGAATTATCTCATTTTTGTTTTTAAATAATGTAACATTTTTTTCGTATTCATCTAATTTATAAATAAAAATTAGTTTTAATCCATGTGAACACATAATGATATTGTTTTCTTTGAGTATTAATATGAGCTAGTGCCATTCGTAATTTTTTTTTGTATCATACAATTCATACGTACAATCATGTATTATATTGTAAGTGCCCTTTTTAATTTGACAGGTTTGGTTGTTTTCAGTGTGCATATAAATATTGTAATGCTTTTAATAAGAAGGAGACAACTTTGTGCTAATAAACATACAATCAATCATGTTTATGTTTGTCACATTAGATTCTATTTAATTGTCACCCTCAAATTCTACATCTAGAGTATTACATATCAATGTGTCACATGTACGACAAAGTTTAAAAGGAATATATATTTTAGATTAAACGAGACCTGTTAACATATTTTTGTGTTTTTATGCCCCCGGTAGGGTGGCATATAGCAGTTGAACTGTCTGTCAGTGTGTCAGTCTGTCCGTCCAAAAACTTTAACGTTGGCCATAACTTTCGCAATATTGAAGATAGCAAGTTGATATTTGGCATACATGTGTATCTCATGGCGCTGCACATTTTGAGTGGTAAAATTTCAAGGTCAACATCATCCTTCAAGGTCTAGGGTCGAAAATACAAATCAAAGGGAAGTAATTAGCTTTAAATGAAGATAATTATCTGACCTGCCAAATTATATATTTTTTTTAATAAATCAAATCGGGGCAGTAGGCGGCATTGTGTTTCTGACAAACACATCATGGTAAAATGTCAAGGTCATCCTTCAAGGTCTAAGGTCAAAAATACAAATCCAAGGGAAGTAATAAGCTTTAGAGGGAGATAATTATTCAATATTAAAGAAAAGGGAGATAATTATTCAATATTAAAGATAGCAACTTGATATTTGGCATGCATGTGTATCTTATGGAGCAGCACATTATGGTGAAAGGTGAAGGGCATACAAGTATCTTAGGTACTTTAAGGTTAACTGTGAATCTACAGTCCAGTAGTGGCTTATAATGATTTGCTACTAAAGATAGAAATTTGTAAAAAAACAATTATTTTAAAGGGCAGTAATTTATATAATTATAAATCCTAGATAATATATTTCCTTACCAAGAAGTTAAGTTCTTTCATAGTTACTGTACAGATTTTGTATTTTGTTTATTTATAACTTAAATGATTATTTGTCAAAGGTTTTTATGCCCCTGGTAGGGTGGCATATAGAAGTTGAACTGTCCGTCAGTCAGTATGTCAGTATGTGTGTATGTCAGCCTGTTTACGTCCGAAAAATAAAACTTTAACGTTGGCCATAACTTTTTCAATATTGAAGATAGCAACTTGATATTTGGCATGCATGTGCATCTCACGGAGCTGCACATTTTGAGTGGTGAAAGGTGATGGTCAAGGTCATCCTTAAAGGTCAAATGTCTTATATATGGCGTCTGTCTGTCAGAAAACTTTAACATTGGCCATAACTTTTTCACTTTTGAAGATAGCAACTTGATATTTGGCATGCATGTGTATCTCAAGAAGCTGAACATTTCAGTGGTGAAAAGTGAAGGTCAAGGTCATCCTTCAAGGTCAAATGTCAAATATATGGCGTCAGTCCGTCCGAAAACTTTAACATTGGCCATAACTTTTTCAATATTGAAGATAGCAACTTGATATTTGGCACGCATGTGTTTCTCATAAAGCTGCATATTTTGAGTGGCGGAAGTTCAAGGTCAAGGTCATCCTTCAAGGTCAAAGGTAAAAAAATATAAAAAATTCAAAGCGGCATTTTCATGAAGCTGCACATTGTGAGTGGTGGAAGTTCAAGGTCAGCCTTCAAGGTCAAAGGTAGAAAGAAATAAAAATTACAAAATTTCAAAGCGGCGTTCTCATGAAGCTGCACATTTTGAGTGGTGGAAGTTCAAGGTCAAGGTCATCCTTCAAGATTTTAGTTAAAAAAAATATTTTTTTTTTCAATGCCACGCAATAGGGGGCATTGTGTTTCTGACGAACACATCTGTTGTTTTTTTTAATGATATAATTATCATTTTTTCTCCTGTACTAATTTGTGAATGGTAGGTTTCATTACCTACCAGAGGACTTAATGTGTCCATAGATATATCATGAACTCTGGCTGTGATCTCTTGGATAAACCACAGGCCTTGGTTGTCAGAGATGTCTGACTTGGTCATTTTTGACTGTCTACAGACCCTACCCCCCCCCCTCCCTCTGCGGTTGGATTGGACAAAATGCAAGGGAAGTAATAAGCTTTAAAGGGAGATGATTTCTGTACCTGCCAAATGAGAGAGTAATAAGAAGAAATTTTATTTAAAAGCGGCTAAGTAAGAGACATTGTGTTTCTGACGAACTCATCTCTTGTTTAATGTTACTAAATGAATTTCTGTAAAATACTATCATCTTTGGATTTGTTTTTAATAATTTTGATAACGCAAGAAACATAGGACAAATGTGCTACCTTGGGGTTTGAATCAGGGACTTCTATCAGAAAAAGTAAATGTGCTGCCACTACACCATGTAGGCTTTAAATTGGTTTGGTGGTTTAAAAGATGACGGTTATGCATGTTTTTTTCATTGTTAAACATATCTTTACCTTTCTCTTGATCAGGAATGTTATTTCGCTTGTTTGAATATAATGCATACATATTTTTTTTACACGACACGAGGTCACTGGATGATTCTTCGTGATATATTTGCTGCCATCCTAATATGGGTTGAGATGAATAAAGATGGCTTATATTTTACAAAAAGAAGTATCAATTACTTGTAGAATATGTACATAACTAGATTCAACATGCATGAGGACTGTAACCAGGGTGCAGGATCAATGGGGTTTTCAAGCGTTTACACACCTTTAAGAACTTTATTTTTGCAAATATCTCAAGTCATTGAAATACATTTACAAAAATCTTTAGTGCATAAAAGTCATTTTTTCTTGCAGTTTAAGCCAAAATCTTGAGGTATAAGAATCAATCCTGTGTGAAATTGGTGACAAAATTTCACGTTGCGTGAAGCATAACCGTGCAATACACATGACCTTTTCGAACAAGAACACAGGCTTATTAAATAAAGTAAATCTGATGTATTTCATATTGTCATAAGCAGCATAAAAATAGTTTTTATGTCCCCCACTATAGTAGTGGGGGACATATTGTTTTTGCCTTGTCTGTTGGTCTGTTGGTTTGTTTGCGCCAACTTTAACATTTTGCAATAACTTTTGCTATATTGAAGATAGCAACTTCATATTTGGCATGCATGTGTATCTCGTGAAGCTGCAGTGGTGAAAGGTCAAGGTCATCCTTCAAGGTAAGAGGTCAAATATATGTGGCCAAAATCGCTCATTTTATGAATACTTTTACAATATTGAAGATAGCAACTTGATATTTGGCATGCATGTGTATCTTATGGAGCTGCACATTTTGAGTGGTGAAAGGTCAAGGTCATCCTTCAAGGTCAGAGGTCAAATATATGTGGCCCAAATCGCTTTTTTTATAAATACTTTTGCAATATTGAAGATAGCAACTTGATATTTGGCATGCATGTGTATCTCATGGAGTTGCACATTTTGAGTGGTGAAAGGTCAAGGTCATCCTTCAAGGTCAGAGGTCAAATATATGTGGCCCAAATCGCTTATTTTATGAATACTTTTGCAATATTGAAGATAGCAACTTGATATTTGGCATGCATGTGTATCTCATGGAGCTGCACATTTTGAGTGGTGAAAGGTCAAGGTCATCCTTCACAAGGTCAAGGTCATCCTAAACAAGGTCAAGGTCATCCTTCAAGGTCAAACGTCATATAGGGTGACATTGTGTTTCACAAACACATCTTGTTATGCACTAGTTAAAATCTTAAGACAATTCGTTTTATTTGAAAACAACACCACTTACCGGTGTGTTTACATCTGTTAACGTTTAATTGGGAACCCCGCAGTCACTTGATCCTGTTCCTTGTTAACACTGTCGTTTATTATGCAACTTAAAAATAACTAACCACATTTATGCTCACGGTGTGGATAGGACGTGTAAGATTCTTGGTAAAAGATCGACGTCACACTTTCTGGTGAAAATGGGCATAATACAGCTTTGCCGGACTCCATCATTCTGTTTAAAAATACCTGACAACAAATATGTCACCTTTCTTTTCGTGCGTATCGGGCAATGAAACTTTGAGTATTCTGTAATTACAGTGTCCTTAGCTCAAAATGCAAACTTCAGTTTGAAAGATTGAAATTTTTAATTTGAAAATGTCAACAGACTTTAACTTTATCATGAATTAGGCAATTATAAATTAACTGTCACACATATTCATCATGTGGACACACTTTAGCGTGAAAGAAGTGATATTAAAGATTAAACAAGAGATGTTCATGTCAGAAACACAATGATCCCCACTGCGCCGCTTTAATTTTTTTTAGCTCACCTGAGCGATAGCTCGGGGTGAGCTATTGTGATCACTCAGCGTCCGTCGTCCGTCCTTCCGTAAACAATTTGTTAACATCTTCTTCTACTAAACCATTGAGCAAATTTTAACTAAATTTCATGTGGAGCATCCCTAGGTCATGGGACAAAAGAATTGTTAAAAAAAATATGATCACATGACCAAGATGGCCGCCATGACCATATATGGTAAAAACCTTAAAAAATCTTCTTGTCAGAAACCGCTCATCAGATTATCAAAAAATTTCACACAGATGACCTTTGAAGGCTCCCCTGAAAAAGTTGTTCAAAGAAATTTGATTCGTCAAAAAACATGGCCGCAGGAGCTCGTTGAACTTTGCATGTTTATTCGTTTTTGCCTATTTTGTAAAAACTTTAAAAAATCTTCCACATTTTTGGTCCGATCCTTTCCAAATTTGCACAGTGTCTTTATATCAATGAGGACACGAACCCTACAAAAAATGAGCATTATTGGTCCATGAAGTACAGAATTACCTCCCCTTGAATTGAGAAAATGGTGTTTATGCAATAAAGTCCAAATTTTTCATCCAATTCTTTCCAAACTTGTAAGGATTTAGCATGGTTCAAACAAGGGAAACAACTACGGTTTATGCATGTTCTTTTTATTACAGATTTGCCTCCCTTTAATTCATTCAAAATCTCATTTTACATCAGAGATTCCAAATCTGACCTGTAAATGAGCCCCATATTTACTGCCAGTGCTAGTTTACCTTTTCCCATTTGATCATTCTTAAGTATTGGTCTTGTAATGCTGCTACTGCTTCTGCTACTGCTACTGCTACTACTACTACTACTACTACTACTACTACTACTACTACTACTACTACTACTACTACTACCACTACTACTACTACTACTACTACTACTACTACTACTACTACTACTACTACTACTTCTACTACTACTACTAGTACTACTACTACTAGTACCACTACTACTACTACCACCACCACCACCACCACCACCACAACCATCACCACCACCACCACCACCACCATTACTACTTCTACTACTACTGCCACTACTACTACTACTTTTACCACTACTACGACTACCACTACTACTACTACCACTACTACTACTACTACTACTACTACTACTTCTACTACTACTACTACTACTACTACTACTACTACTACTTCTACTACTACTACTACTACTACTACTACTACTACTACTACTACTACTACTACTACTACTACAACTACTATTACTACTACTACTACTACTACTACTACTACTACTACTACTACTACTACTACTACTACACCACCACCACCACCACCACCACCACCATTCACAGTGACAAAAAACGTATTCACACAATGGCTGCTACTACAACTTATAGCCCATATAGGGGGGCATGCATGTTTTACAAACAGCCCTTGTTTCTATGGGATTTTAACCACAACTGTTCATGTTTATCTCCGACACATATTTTTAGGTCACCTGTCATGAAGTGACACGGTGAGCTTATGTGATCGTGTGATGTCCGGCGTCCGTTGTGCGTGCCTGCGTGTGTCCGTGCGTCCGTCCGTCAACAATTTGTTTGTGTAGACAGTAGAGGTCACAGTTTGCATCCAATCTTGATGAAATTTGGTCAAAATGTTTATCTTAATGAAATCCGGTTTGGGATTGTATTTGGGTCATCTGGGGTCAAAAACAAGGTCACTAGGTCAAATAATAAAACAACCTTCTGTAGACAATAGAGGTCACAGTTTTCATCCAATCTTTATGAAATTTGGTCAGAATGTTTATCTTGATGAAATTTGGGTTGGGATTTTATTTGGGTCATCTGGGGTCAAAAACTAGGTCACTAGGTCAAATAATAGAAAAACCTTGTGTAGACATTAGAGATCACAGTTTTCATCCAACCTTTATGAAATTTGGTCAGAATTCTTGATGAAATCTGGGAGGGATTGTATTTGGGTCATCTGGGGTAAAAATCTAGGTCAAATAAATAGAAAAACCTTGTGTTGACAATAGAGGTCACAGTTTTTATCCAATATTTATGAACTGTGGTCAGAATGTTTATCTTGATGAAATCTGGATTGGGATTGTATTTGGGTCATCTAGAGTCAGGAACTAGGTCACTAGGTCAAATCATAGAAAAACATTGTGTAGACAATAGAGGTCATAGTTTTCATCTGATCTTAATGAGTCAGGTGAGCGATTCAGGGCCACCATGGCCCTCTTGTTTATATATTATTATATCCCTTTAAAAAATATTACTTTCCTTGTGAAAATGATCTGTACATGCCAAATGATATAAAATAGAAATTTTCTCCCTTTAAAGCTTGTTACTTCTCTTGAATTTCGTTTTTGACCTTTGGCCTTGAAGGATTACCTTGACCTTTCACCACTAAAAATTTGCAGCTCCATGCGATACACATGCATGCCAAATTTCAAGTTGCTATCTTCAATATTGCAAAAGTTATGGCCAATTTTTAAGTTTTCTGACAGACGGACTGACTGACAGACACACAGACGAACGGACTGACGGACAGTTCAACTGATATATGCCACCCTACTGGGAGCATAAAATGAGTTTCG
Source organism: Dreissena polymorpha (assembly GCF_020536995.1). NCBI lineage: Eukaryota > Metazoa > Mollusca > Bivalvia > Myida > Dreissenidae > Dreissena > Dreissena polymorpha. The sequence continues at coordinate 77,302,364 of NC_068361.1, read as the reverse complement.
TCTAAGATTATGCAATGGCGAACAACTTCAGTGCATTCAGCGCTTTGATATTTATGCCCCCCTTCGAAGAAGAGGTGGTATATTGCTTTGCTCATGTCGGTCGGTCGGTCCGTCCACCAGGTGGTTGTCGTATGATAACTCAAGAACGCTTGGGGCTAGGATCATGAAACTTCATAGGTACATTGATCATGACTCGCAGATGACCCCTATTGATTTTGAGGTCACTAGGTCAAAGGTCAAGGTCACGGTGACCCGAAATAGTAAAATGGTTTCCGGATGATAACTCAAGAACGCATACGCTTAGGATCATGAAACTTCATGGGTAGATTGATCATGACTCGCAGATGACCACTATTGATTTTGAGGTCACTAGGTCAAAGGTCAAGGTCACGGTGACCCGAAATAGTAAAATGGTTTCCGGATGATAACTCAAGAACGCATACGCCTAGGTTCATGAAACTTCATGGGTAGATTGATCATGACTCGCAGATGACCCCTATAAATTTTGAGGTCACTAGGTCAAAGGTCAAGGTCACGATGACCCGAAATAGTAAAATGGTTTCTGGATGATAACTCAAGAACGCATACGCCTAGGATCATGAAACTTCATGGGTAGATTGATCATGACTCGACGATGACCCCTATCAATTTTTACGTCACTAGGTCAAAGGTCAAGGTCACGGTGACCCGAAATAGTAAAATGGTTTCCGGATGATAACTCAAGAACGCATACGCCTAGGATCATGAAACTTCATAGGTAGATTGATCATGACTTGCAGATGACCCCTATTGATTTTGAGGTCACAAGGTCAAAGGTCAAGGTCACAGTGACCCGAAATAGTAAAATGATTTTCGGATGATAACTCAAGAACGCTTTTGCCTAGGATCATGACACTTCATAGGTACATTGATCGTGACTCGCAGATGACCCCTATTGATTTTCAGGTCACTAGGTCAAAGATCAAGGTCACAGTGACAAAAATCGTGCTCACACAATGGCTGCCACTACAATGGACAGCCCATATGGGGGGCATGCATGTTTTACAAACAGCCCTTGTTCATTGCATCATTTCTTACAAACAGTTATTTCTAAACTTAGGCATAAATACAAGAACAACACTTGGGTTACCTCAGATCCTGGTTTATTATGAATCAAGAATGTAAAAACTGAACTTCCACAAATGACAATGGAGATTGCAAATCACATTGAGCAAACTAAACACAAACTAGATTTTCTATACTCAAACTTGCATTTTCAATGCGGTCAAAACATATAGTTACTTTTCAATCAGAACTGGACATTATAGCTTGGAACAATTTTTGAAGCAAATTCAAAGTAAAATCATCATTTTTATACCACAGATCTGATGTTTTTAAAAATGTAACAGGACAATTAGCATGATTATTTTTAAGCAAAGAATTATTTAAATAGTGTATACATATATAATCAGAATTGCTTTTGGATATAAAAAAGTAAAAGGCACGAAACAAATATTCAAAAAGCATTACAATTAATATTAACATCTAAGACTTGTCAGATTACAATTTAGAAATTCACAGCAGTATTTGAAAAGACAAAGCCGTAATTTAATAAACAATCGCTAATTGTATGCAGCCCACATTTTCCGTTACGTCCTTTATTTATTAAAAATTTAAAATATACAAGAGATATGTTTGTCAAAAACACAATACCCCCTACTGCGCCGCTTTGATTTTTTTGATCATTTGGCAGGTACAGATCATTTTTAGAAGGGAAGTAATATTTTTTAAAGGGATTTAATAAAAAATATAACTTCCCTCGTAAAAATGATCTGTACCTGCCAAATGATAAATAGAAATTATCTCCCTTTAAAGCTTGTTACTTCCCTTGGATTATTGTTTTTACCTTTGACCTTGAAGGATGACCTTGACCTTTCACCACTTAAAATGTATGTGCAGTTCCATGAGATGCATATGCACGCCAAATATCAAGTTGCTGTCTTCAATATTGCAAAAGTTATGGCTAATGTTAAAGTTTTCGGACGGACGGACAGACTCGGACGGACGCATAGACTGACGGACAGTTCAACTGCTAAATGCCTTCCTACCGGGGGCATAAAAAGAGAGAAAACTCGACCGTTCCTGCAGCGATTTGATTATCAAACATGACCAAGATTTATGACCATATTGTTTTTATTTAGATTAACATGAAAGTCTTGCAAACCTTTTCTTTTATTTTCATGATCTGTTAAGTTTGTTTTCTTAGGTGATATCTTAATTTATTTCGGGTTTTAAATTTAGCTGAATTTAAACAAAGTTTCCTTCTTTCATAGTATTTTCCAACAAACACAAGCCTTTCTGCAATTTGGCCGTTTCACAACTAATTATAATATCATTTGAATACAAAAGTAAAAACAATCTAATTATAATATCATTTGAATACAAAAGTAAAAACTATATCAACAACGCAAATATCAATTAAATGAAAGCCATTTAGCATATGATTTTCTTCTAAATCATTTAGAAGTGTCCAAGTTAATATAAGGTGAAATTTCAAGTCAACATGTGAATTGCAAAACACTCTAGCAAGTTGATATCTTTTATCTTGTGTCTACAACTACTGTTTTTTCACACGTACTTGACACAGTTTCCGGTTGTTCAGTCCAGCGTGGTTTGTGATGTTGACTCATGGACGCTATCACCAGTAAACACATTGTATGTTTACATTATCTGTAACTGTTTCAGCAGAACATTATTGTTTGAATTCGATAAAAGCACCATCCCCAACTTTCATTAGTACCACCGTGTGTAATCCATTAAGACTTCTTGTGTCTTACATGTGAAACTAGTCCAGAAACATATCTTTCGCACAGATGTAATCCCTAAACAATCACGCTCGGTAATACAGCTACGCTTTTAACTGCATCATTTCTGTGTCACTGTAGTCTTTGAATCTAATAATAAGCATTTTGTTCTTGTCATTACCATCTCTGTAAGCTTGTGGTTAAACTCGCCATAATCTAGTTATATTTTATCTCCTCAATTCTTTTGTTCGTTGTGGTGAAAAAAGCAGCATCAATTGTTTATCACTCGTTTAATTAACAAGCCTCTCTAATATCATAGAAGATCAGAATATTCCGGATCCTTGTTACCTTAATGTCTTTTGATTTATAGCCCAACATTTTCTACATCTTATCCTATCTCACATATTTGTTCCAGTTCATTAATTCCATTTTCAAATTATTCAATGTATTTATTTATTTACATATGTAACGTCTCTCTTACACATATGTTGTGCATCTCCATAACCATTCATTTGTTTCAAAGTTTCTATTCACTTTAGCGAGTATGCATTTCATTGTTTTTATCTGTATAAAAACTATTCAAACTATCACTACTACTTCTACTTGCCTTATCTCACTCATTGCATAATAAAACATGTCTCCATGAATATGTACACCAAATTGAGGATATACAAATAAATATATAAAGACCACAAAATCAAAAGGCCCATGGGTTCTAATGCGCTTCCTGAGACCCTATGGGACAAAACAATTTTAGAAGGTGGTGTTCAGAAGAAAATTAGTACTTAATTAAACATAAATATTTAATTTCCAGACACATAATAATGACTCATTTTTCATAATTTAAAAATATTTCCAACACAAAGTAAAATTTATGGCGAAACTGAAACAAACCATGTTGCCATGCAATTGCTGGTTGTTTCTCCTGCAAAATAGGTAAATTTTGAATTATATATAGATCAAATGAAGAGATTTCAATGCAGTTCCTAACATGTACATTGGACAAAAGGTAAAACAAGAATCAATTGAAACAGTTATTGTTTTACTAAGTTTATCACTGCGATCTTGTAGGATAATATGATATCTGATAATCTGAAGTAATTGAACAGTATTAATTCAGTAATTAAATGTCAATAGAAATTAAGTTTGTTAATGTTTCTAAATTCATCACGAGTATTATAATAATCATTATCAATGACAACTTCAACATCACACTATTATATAATCTCTTAAATGGTTGAAATTATTTTCAGATAGATACAACTTCGATCTGCTTTAAAATGTTGCATTTAACCCAAAATTACGAGATAATCTAACGAAACCTGTTGTAAACACATTGTTCAACAGACTAGAAACATTTTCGAACTCTATCGAGATATTGTTAGAATTAACATTTTGATCAAGTTTCATGAAGATTGGGCAAAAAAAGTGATTCAATAGAGTGAACAAGGTTTCAATATAGTTATATAAGAAATACTACGCCGCCCTCTAGAAGCCATATTTTAAACTTGTTTTTTTACCTGACATTCTTCCTTGTTTCATGCTGGTTGGACAATTTAATATATGTGGCAAACAGTTTAACTATAGCCATACAATATTTCACTATAACCATATATGGAACACTGCCACAGTCCCTGTATACCATATTTTCACCTTACAAGAAAAATTTTAGTTACGGAAGAGATATCTTTAGAACAAATGCTCTGACCAAGTTTCATGGAGATAAGTCTATCAATGTGACTTCTAGAGCGTCAACAAGCTTTTTTTTAAATTTGACCTAGAGACCATATTTTTGACTTCAAAGGATCCAATTTCAAATTTGGCCAATATAACATTGAGATAAATGTTCTGACTAAGTTCCATGAAAACTGGACAATACAAGTGGCCTTTATAGAGAGTAAACATGGTATATGTTGACGACAAAAGACAAAAGGCGATTACAAAAGCTCACCGTTAGCATGTTGTTCTCCAGTGATCTAATTACATAAATGACTTCAACAAATATAATAAAGCAATGAAGCAATGGATAAAGCATTGCACAAAAGAGGACATTATTGCTAAAAACACAAAATACACTGCATATAGGAATCAATAAATTTAAAAAAAGTATTACACCAAATTATTGAAATATTGGAGACAATTTAAATCCTTTAAAAAAAACAAGCATGATTGTTGATCAGTTAAGCAAACTATGATGACATTCAGGAAAATAATTGCACACAAAAGAGAGAAAATTGCTAAAATGCATACAATATATATTATATAAATATCAAGCTATAATGTAGGGAAAAAACTTAAAGTATATATAATATATATAAGACATTATGAAAGATACGTTGAAAAACTGGGTAATGGCAACAAATAATTAACATTCATAATGGCAGATGACAATACAAATCCAGTAATTGATTGTTGCAACTAAAAGTGAAGTAAAGTAGCAGACAGAAAATAAAATGCTCATATAAACTAAATGTAAATTTTATAGGAAAACATGTTGACACGTACAATCATTTACAAATGATACCTAACAAAAAACGTCAACACTGTATTTCTATTTCATTCTTCAAAATAAAAAACATTTAACATGGACATCTTTATACAAAAACAAAGTTTAAAGGCAAGATAATACATGATGAACCAGTGTAAACAATGATATACGAAATACCCTAAACAGCTGTAAATTTTCTCTATGTGTTGATATTTTTACTTGTTCCGTTGCTTGTTCATTTTTTTTGGAATGTTTGAATGTGAAATATTCATCATCAACACAGGTTATTACATTCCAGTGAAATACGGAACATCAATTCCTAATTAATTGATTCTTCTGATTTGGTTAAGTCTTTTCAACTATGAGATTTTTTTTTCTATATCACAATTTTGGACCGCATGAGCACCCATTGTTTTGGCCAAGTAAAAAATAATTTAAAGCACAATTTCCATAAAATAAGATAAGAAATCTATTTACACATATTATGACAGGTTTTCATAAATAGAAAAATGCTTATTGCAAAAAAACCATGGAATGTCAATGTGGAAAAAAGCAAGCAGGGGCATCAGCCAGCCTGTCAGATTCATTGCAGCCATTGACATGTATGAAAAATGTTCTTTGGGGGATTTCAGCACCAGTGTGAACAATACTCATATTAGTGTAACAACATGTAACACTGAAAATGTGCACCTCATATGAATCCTTTTCTAACTTCTTCAGATTCAAGATTTTCATATCTTCCTCTTCATACATGTGGCAACCATCATAACGATTGCAAAAGCCTACTTCTACACCATTGATGAAAATTCTATCGTCCCATGAACCTTTCCAAGGAATATTTAAGGACTCCCCTTTTGTTATGTAGCACTTGTTTTGTAAACAGGCGTTAGACGGCCATGCAAGACAACAAGTGATGAAAGCAATTACAATAAGATTGAACACTACAATGCAGATACGCTTAGGACAAGATTTTGATCTTGAAGATGATTGTTGGTGCATTTTTTTCTGGGAGTCTGGTTATTGACAGATGATTTTTCACAGTCATAATGAACGAATTTCCTGAAACAAAGTAAACTGACTACAATAAATTGCAGCAACTTGTAGTAACATAATTATCAGAATTAATAACTTGTTTTACCAAAAAAAGTTATTGCAGATGCTGCACAGTATTAGGTGTAAACAGTTATTTTTTCCACTAACATCTCAAAAATATATTTTACAATGCTCAGCCAATTTGTGTCTTTAACTTTTGATTTATTGCGGGTAGAAGGGCTAATAGATTGACATAAAAACAGACATACATGAGGGAGGGTTAACATGAAGTCTTCAACCTTAAACTGATGTGGGACTAATTATTATATTTGTAACATACTTGGAGTTTTACAGAACATTAAAATGTCTTATTAAAATATAAATAATTAATAATGATATACCAGTCCTTAATAACAGAATAGGATTTTCAAACATAACCAATCAATAAATTAAAACTGTATGAGGTAATAAAAGAAACAAAACTAATTATTATATTTGTAACATTCTTGGAGTTTTACAGAACATTAAAATGTCTTATTAAAATATAAAGTCGCTCACCTGAGATACAAAGCAACTGACCAGTGGGGCACAAAATATCATTGGAACAAATGCTCTGAACCAGTTTCATGAAAAGTAAAATATAAATGTAACTTTTAGAGTGCTCACAAGGTTTTACTAAAGCCATATGAGGATAACTTCTCCGCCCCCTTGCAGCCATGTTCAAACGACCAGAACCATTTTCCAACTCATCCAAGATATCATTTAAACAAATGTTTTGACCATTTTTCATAAAGATCGGACAATAAATGTGACTTTTAGAGAGTAAACAAGCTTGAACCATAGCTATATAACGAAAAATGTTCCGCCTCCTGGCGGCCATGTTTTTCACCAAAAGGAACATTTTCAAACTCGTTTAAGATATCATTTGGGCAAATCTTCTGAAAAAGTTTCATGAAGATCGGGCAATAAATGTGGCCGCTAGAGTGTTAACAAGGTTTTACTAAATTCATATATAGCCATATAAGGTAAAATACCCCGCCCTATGGCGGCCATGTTTTTTCAAGCAACCGGAATCATTTTTGAACTCGTACAAAATATCATGATGATCGGACAATAAATTTGGTCTCTAGAGTGTTAACAAAGTTTTACGATATAGCCATATACATGCCCCCTTGCAGCCATGTTTTTCAACCAAACGTTACAATTTACGAACTCATCCAAGATATCATTGGGACAAATCTTCTGACCAAATTTCATGAAGATCAGGTAATACATGTGGCCTCTAGAGTGTTGACAAGGCAAATGCTGACCCCGCACAACGAACGACGGACAAAAGGCGATCACAAAGGCTCACCACGAGCACAATGTGCTCAGGTTAGCTAAAAATTCAGAAATACTTGCCTTGGTTAAACAATCTGAGTGAACTATTTTTTTATTGGTTAAGTAAATAGCACGAACAAAAATCACCTCAACACTCTTTCAGAAATGATTGAGATCCTGGTATCATAAGTGCAGCCTTTAAAATACACTACGGACAGTGACTTGCAAAGCCTGAACACAGTAGTTGTCACATGTTTGCTATTGCTCTTAAAGAACCCAGACAACCAGGCCCCAGTTTTCAATCCTTGTAAAAGGCTTTTTGTCTTTTTTTTATAAATCATTTATTTTAAGATTATTCGGATAATTGTTAGGTTTGAAATAAACACATTTAATTACTGTATTTTTCAATCACACAACAAATGCGAAAGATTCTCTTTAAAACAATTATTTTATCTTTTAAGCCTGTTTTAAAGCATGTGACCCACAGGGCAAGGAAAATGATGACACAAAGGGCATCATCTAACCAGTCTTTTATGTGGACAAAAAAGATGTTACATGTATGGCAAATATATAAACCTCTTGGCAGTTTCAGAGCAGAATAGTTGGTGTTTTTTTTTTGTCTAATTACGTATACATATGCCATCTGACATCTGGGCATTGAGCAAATTTGAATCAATGGCTTGATTTGCACAAATGTATACAAAGTTCATATTAGCCATTACACTCATACAAGATAAGAGACCTTAGGATCACGCACAGATTTTAATGTCTCCATACTATACCATTAGACCCTATAACCCTTCGGGCATGGCCAGTTTTGAAAACTTGAATAATTTGAAATGTTTTTTTGAATGCCACTATACTGTTTTACATAACGATATGAATTATCTTGGCCTTGAGGTTAAAGCTGGGTTGCCACTACCGATCAGATCAACTCTATCAAGCCCGACCAAACGGTCGGGTACTGGTCTGGTTCGGTCGGCATGAGTGGTCGGGGGCGGTCGCCTATGTCGGCATTGGTCGGGCTTCCTACCCGATATACATGTCAAAAAATGTCGAGTAGTGACCGAGTAGGAAATGGATCGAGAAGCGCTCGAGCAGTGATCGTGTATTAGTCGAGTAGAAGATGGAGGTGATCGTGAAGCAATCGTGTGGCGATCGGATTGACATCTTTCACACGATCTGTACCCTATCTGCTCGACCTCTACCCGAGTTATTTTAGATCGCAACACGATCCACTCGACCTCTATTCGATTTGATGTATATATTTACTAGACTTCTACCCGACGGCAACTCGACTGTACACGATCACTTCCCGATTGCTATTCGACCATACACGAACTTATGTCACTAAAACAATACTCACGTGCAATACGTCGTGCTTGTCTCTAATTACCTTCTTAGAACTTGACGAGTAAACATCCAAAGTTGCCAAGAAAGGGCAAAAACCATCATCGTTCAATCTCCATGATGATTAAAGTGATTAGTGAACAACAATGTTTGAAGTTTGTATTCTCAAATTTTCAATACACGACCGTTCGCGACTTTGTACGACTGTAGTACGACCATCACATTCTGGTCGTGTGAACATCTGGTGGCGATCGAGCTTAGGTCCACTTGGTCGAGCTGATATCGTATAGGGCTCGCGTATAGGTCGAGATGATCGAGCGGAATTCGGAAAGATGGTTGAGTGGACGTTGTGAATGAGTCGTGTGGGGGTCATGTGTTATCGACAAGAGGTCGAGAAGAAATCGTGTATACCCTTTTTAGTCGAGCTTGGTCGGGTTTGGTCTGGAAATTTCGGTGATCGGGATAATCGAGTTGATCGGATCGGCAGTGGGAACCCACCTTAAAGGAACAAAATATTGGAGTGTTTTTTCTGCTTTTCAATGACTAAATCCCAAAATAAAAAACACATTTTACACTTTATCTGTAGGTCATGGATAGGTAGACTCACACACCAAAATCAGCTCAATATCTTAAAGCCTTGCCTAAAAAAACTCCGGAAAACAGAATTGCTGAATGACAGACAGTCAGATGGACTGCTATATGCAACCCTACTGGGGATATAGTGCACTTTGTACGCAAAAATAATCATTTACTAAAGAAAAATAAGAGTTGTGTCGTATCTTTTATCTCTAAGAGACAAATCTTGAACAAGAGCTGTCTCCGTCGGAAGACATATTTCCCCGAAAAACGCTTTTTGGAAACCTAAACGCAGATTTCGAAACCTAAACGCGGACCCTAAGTTAAAGGTCAATGGCAAAGGGGCCAACATTTGTGTGCGTAAAGAAAGGCCTTGTTTTTAAACAAATGCATACCAAATATGTATGTTACATCTGAAGCGACATAGAAGTTATGAGCATTTTTTGAATCCTAAACGCAAAAGTTTGACGGAAAGACAGACGGACAGACAGACGGACAGTGCGATCACTATATGCCTTCCTTAAGAGGCATAAAAGGTACTATAATTTGCGTTATTTCGATTTTGCAAAGTTTGTCCAGTGTCCATTATATTAACAATTCGATATTTGTTTGTTTTTAAAGTTCAAAGGATTCTTATGTTTTGGGACAAACGTGCCTATGAAAATTTCAACACTAAGGACAGTAATACAATTAAGTAGGTCTGCATTCAGAATTAATTCCTAATATCTTACACTTAACCGCTATTTGTGATTTAATCTTTTTACAGCAACCTATATTAGCTTTACTAATCACAACTTGAAACAAGAGGGCCAAGATGGCCCGAAAACGCTCACCTGAGAGGAGTCGGTTCATTCAATATTTGTCAAAAATATGACCTAGCGATCAAGTGTTTAAGCCAGATGAGTCAGATACGATTATAACTTTGATTAACATCTATAAAATCATTTTCTTAAAATACTAAAGTATAAGGTGAACATGCTGTGTTTGTGAAACACTATGTCACCCATACATTTGACCTTTGACCTTTAAAGGGGCCTTTTCACAGATTTTGGCATTTTTTTAACTTATTCATTAAATGCTTTATATTGATAAATGTAAACATTGGATCGTAAAATCTCCAGTAAAAAATCAAGAAAAAAAATAAAAAAGGAAAAGAACATTGCCCGGAGCAGGTTTCGAACCAGTGACCCCTGGAGTCCTGCCAGAGTCCTGAAGTAAAAACGCTTTAGCCTACTGAGCTATTCCGCCGAGTACACATTCTTGATGTATTTTATACCTTATATAAGCAATCTTCGTAGTTTCACAAAATTTAACGACAAAAACAGAACTCTCCAAATTATTCAATCGTTTCGCGTTGCAACGCTTTATAATTTTAAGGTTTTAAAATCGTCAAAAGTCAAGATGCATATAATGGTTATATTAGAGCATGGTTAATGTTCAGTATTACTGTTTCCTCACAAATATCATAACTAAAACGAAAACTTACGAATCTGAAACAACTTTTTTCAATTTTGTCAATTTACCAAAGCGTGAAAAGATCCCTTTAAGGATGACCTTGATTTTTCACCACTCAAACTGTGAAGCTCCATGAGATACACATGCATGCCAAATATCAAGTTGCGTTCTTCAATATTGCAAAAATGATGGCCAATATTAAAGTTTGACGCAAACCAACCAACACATTTGACCTTGAAGGATGACCTTGACCTTTCACCACTCAAAATGTGCAGCGTCATGATATTAACATGCATGTCAAATATCAAGTTTTTATCGTCAATATTGCAAAAGTTAAGGCCAGTGTTAAAGTTTGACGCATACCAAAAAACCAACCAACAAACAGACAGGGCAAAAACAATATGTATAAAATACAGCTTCTAAAGCTTCCGAGTTCATTACGGACAGTTATAGTTGATAGACGAATGGGCAGATGGAAAAAGAAAGTGAAAGGCATCAATCTCGTATTGTCTCTATCTACATGCTGCCTTTTGACAGGCTTATTAAATATAACATACCAAGAGGGTTTGTACAAATGTTATGTAATCACAAAAAGGAGATACGTTAAGAACAGATAATGAAAACCGATCAAATTACACATTTGTATATAAGAAAATTGACAACTTTAACAAACTTATTGAATCAAACATTATGGGCACTTGCGTGTTTACAATGTTTTTGAAAGATTTGGACCTCGTGACCACGATTTTGACCCCACATGACCCAATGTCAAACTTTGCCTAGATATCATCAAGAAAAACATTCTGGTCAAGTATCATCATCATTGGACCACAACTATGACCTCTAGTGTGTTTACAAGGTTTTTAGAAGATTAGACCCCATTGCCCAGATTTTTTCCCCACATTACCAAACTTCAATCATGACCTAGATATTGTCTAGACAAACAACCTGGTCAAGTTTCATCATTATTGAACCACAACTCTGGCGTATGGTGTGTTAACGAGGTTTTTGTAAGATTTGACCTGGTGACCTATATTTTGACCCCTCATAATCAAACATCAAACTTTGCTTACAGAAATAAATATTATAACCAAGATGCATGAAATCTGAAACAAAAGTGTGACCTCTAGAGTGTTTACAAGGATTTTGTATACTATAATGAAAATTTGGACAATCTAAGGGCAAATCATTCTGGCATTTATTATGCGATTTTGCTCATTATCGAACTTGACTGAGATCTTGTGGCCATATAGCTTCTCAGCATCAATGATTAAGAATGCTTGAGAAATGTGAATGCTAGAGTGTTTACAAACCAAATGTGGATGGACGGACGGACGACGGACAAAGACCGATCCTTATACCTCACCTGTGCAATCAGGTGAGCTAAAACTGTTTTTTTTCCACCGATCTGAGCCATTTTCCAACTTGTCCGATATATCAATAAAACCAATGTCTTGACCAAGTTTCACGATGATTAGGAAAAAAATGTTACTTCTTAAGTGTTCACAAGGTTTCTCAATAGCATTTTGAACAATACCTGGCGCTAACGATTTTGATTTTTACGTCTACATATCATCTCATTATCGTAACAAAACAATACAAAGACAAGTATTTCCGAAATCCGTACCGTGTTTCTTCTACAAGCCATATCACGTCTGCCCATTTACCAGAACTCCAAATCAACAATGATGACCGCGTAGAACTGGTTTTCAAAAAGCCCCGATTGCATATAAAAATGTTGACGCTGTAATATAAAACAGAAGAGTACTTAAAGATAACTAACTATTTTTACAGCCTAGAACTATACCAGTTATGTTTCTTAATTAAACAGCAGTTAACAAAAGAAAGCCACAATTCGCTTTACTGATAACAATGATAAATCGGAACACATATTAGCAAAATTTTATAAGGATTGAAAACACGTTTTAATGTAATATTCATTACAAATGCAATTAACACACATATTGTATGCTCCTATAGAGTCTCACATGTGTTAATCGCGGATTAAATGTACTTTAAAATGACACATCCCAATATGCCATAACAATATTATTTTACCACATAGTCATCATACATTACATCTTGTCGATTGCTTTTAAGTAAATTATTCTCCATAAAATACTTACTACATTTTACTTGTCTCAAAAAGGAGCGCACTCTAAAGCAAAGGGCTAAAGTCACATGATCATTTGATTTAAACAACGTACACTATACTACAGTTATGTACTAGTATGTATAAACTTACTAGCCTTATATATATTTTTTGTGCATATAGTTTATTTTTGCTATGTAGAAAATACATTTATACAACATTCATGTAAACTTCGTGTAACGTACATAGCTAGTTATAAACACAAACGTGTATGGTGTGTATAGACATAGTAGTAGTTATACAAGATTTATATACACCACATGTTTCAAATTAGAAAGAAAGGAAAGAAAACAATACTGAATATACTTTATAGATTAAAGATTCACATTTATGGATATAAACACAGTTGCTATTATATCCCATTCATGTTTAATAATTAACATATATGTTCTTCTTTTTTAGCAACGAAAAATAAATATAAAAAAATAAAAAAAAGGTTTACTTATAAAAATAAAGTTACACCCGTATGGATGCATATCTTTTTTCTTTAAAGAAAACACACATAAGAAAGATGAATTAATTGCTGAGTTGCATTACGTGTATTACAATTTTAGTGCAGATTAAAAAAATGCAGATGTTATGAATTATACATATATTTGGTGTTATGACTAATAAAGTAGTTGTAAGGGATGTCTGAAATATTTTTGACTAACGACCAGTTTTTTCGATTTGTCTTTTATTGTATTGTTTTATATTTCAAATGTTTGTACCAGCCCGATATATGCTCTTTTTAAGTATATGAACTTGTTTGGATAATTTATGAATCCATTTCGACAATATATAAAATAGCCAGCACTAATATTGAAGAAAATTAATTAAATTAATTCACAAGCACAATAACTATACTTAACTGATTACGCGGATTATGGAATGAATTATCTAGATTCAATAGAAGTACGGATACTTGAACAATCAGTGTATGAGACAAGTTATTTCAAACATCGCTTCCAATTTCGATGTTTTGAACCAGCATACTTTCTATACAACAGCGTTGTTTGCACACACAGGCGCTCATATAATCAAAGTGCTGAAGGCACTGAAGTTGTTCGCTGTTGTCGTCCTTGATTAGCTTGTGTGTATTGCACAGGCTAATCAGTGTGCACATGCTAATCTTATTTGACATGCATTAAGCCCCGTTTTCCCTGAAAGCAGCCAATATATACAGATTTCAACACTAGACTGGCCAATGTCGTCTTACAAGCTGGTACGCATTTGTCGTCTGCAGTGCAGAGAGGCGAGGTAGTCCTTCCTAGCATAGTCAGTTGCGGTTCTTACCGTACTTAAGGCTGCTAAGCACATACTGATTTGCAAAATATGCTCTGTAAATTTAGTCGGCCGCTAACGCGACCACTAAAAACGGAAAACCAGGTTACATATAATCTAAATTTAGATCAATTGGGTGGAAAACCGGAATTAACGGTACGTTATAATAAAACAATTACGTCGTGTTCAAACTATCTGCGGTGATAGAGCTTTATAAATAGATCAAGGTTAAAAAACAAACTTCAAAAATTGTGATTTAATCTGAAATCTGATCCTTCTGCGTAAATGGAAATGGGAAAAATTATCTTAATACAATTTAAAATTATTTCATTGATATTAAAATTAAACAGATGTAATATAACAATTAATTATAAATATCTGTGCCTGTGACTTACAAAAACAACTCTGGAAAGATGTGTATGGTACGAGTAACGAATTTAAATTCTGTAGATGCATATTAATAAGGGAATAATAGAAAACTGTATATACAATATAAAATTTCATACGAATAACTGACAATTTTCCATAAATACCGTGCACGACTTCCTGTACAGGCCCTACCTGAGTTAAGAACGATCCGGTTTAGCCGCCGGTTTAAAAGGTTAATTCAAGGTTAAGGGCATATAACTTCCTCACATGGTCAAAAGTGGGTGGGGTAATTTAAACTAAAAATTTCATATCTACGCATTCTATATTAATTTTGGAACAATGTGTACATATAAAATGACATATATTTCAGTGAAACATGCATCATTTGTAAATAAATCTTTCCAAAATAGTCAATAATGACATTTTTTCACCTCATAAACCACTTTCTTCTTGGGAGTTGTAAGTCCTTATTTTCTTCTTGTATTCATATATCCACTGACAGCAGCTGGAACCTATACCACTGTAGAAGATTATGTTAGAGTAATATTAAACATAACTCACTAGAAACACTTAAAAAAGTCTCCTTTATAAAGTCATTTTTTAAGAACAAAAGGTAAACAAATGGAGTCAAAAAATAGTTCTCTTGAAAAAGTATGGTGGGCCAGAAATGACAAATTATTAAAAAGAAAAGATATATACAGAAATGTGGAAAGCATTCCAATAAATTCCCTTTATAATGATTTTGTGTATATTAATAATAGTTTTATGTTTCCCACATAATACTGGGGGACATATTGTTTTTGCCATGACTTTTTTTCAAACAAACTTCAAAATTGGCAATAACTTTTGCAATATTGAATATAGCAACTTGCTATTTGGCATGCATGTGTATTTAATGGACCTGCACATTTTGATTGGTAAAACTTCAAGGTCAAGGTCATCATTCAAGGTCAAAAATAAAATATATTGGGGGACATAGTGTTTCACAAACACATCTTGATTTTTGTTTTTACACTGTGTTCAACATGTTTCAATAAATTTACATTACAGCAATATAAACCTATTACATTATCTCTTAGTTGCAGGTTTTACTAATATATACCCATATATTTGACATTTTAGCTTGAAGGATGACCTTGACCTAGACATTTCACCAATCAAAATGTGCAGATCCATGATATGCATATGTATTCCAAATATCAAGTTGCTATCTTCAATATTGCAAAAGTTATGGCGAATGTTAAAGTTTTCAGACGGACGGACATACTGACGGACATTTCAACTGCTATATGACACCCTACCGGGTGCAAATAGATCATACAAAGATTTAAATCCATGCAGTTAGAGACTATGTCACGTCAAGTGCCTTAAACACTTAAAATGAATATTGACCAAAAGGAAAAATTGCTTTTTTAAATTATTTATACTTTTATTCCATTGGTTACATGTAAGTATTGGATTGAAGCAACACTGGAGGCATTCAAATTCAGCCAATTTTGACTTCGTTAAGTGTTTCTTCAAACCATTGAGATGGCACTATCCATATATACTATTATTGATTTATGTCATTTCATTTATTTTGAGAAATAGCACATTTCTGAACATATTTAACATATTAATTATCAATTTACCTAATGACAAATAAATATACCTTTTTCGCAATGTTTTCTTGTCTATATATCAACGAACTTCAACGAGCCTTCATCCAAATCCCGTTGAAGCCCATCCACCTCATATGGGATGTCCTCTCCTTTATACAGGACTTCATGTACCACTTGTGGATCACCGTCTTTTCCTAAACAAATGCATTAAGTATTTCAATCATTTTCCAAATACAAAAGGCATCTGAAGAATCTTGAGGATAGGTATTTGGAAAACAATTACACAAAATCAGCATTTGCAAATTCTTATTTTCTTATGGCTTTATATTTTACATAAAATTAATTCCTACTTGAGACAATTTTGCAGCTTGATAACCTTCAATAAATTATATAAAATTGCAAAGTAGCCAATTATGAGAAAAGAAGAAACTGCGCATCATGAGTATTTAAAAACAATAAATCATCATTAAGAATTCCTACTTTGATCACAAACTTTAATAATATCATCTTTTTCAATATAAAATTGATGGGAACAAAGACTTATTTTCATAAATAAGCAGTTTATCATAAAGATTTTTTTATTTTGCCCACATTAGTTAACATGTTTTTTATTTTTTTTTATTTTTTTTTATTCAATATCATACATACAATGTAAACATGTATATGATCATATAACATAGTGATTGTACAAAGCAATATATTTCAGGGGGTGAACAACTTGTATCACGTGACCGCAAAAGTCAACGCCGGTTGAAGAAACAGTCTGTAATCTTGCACAATAAGGTAAGTTTTGTTGTTTTTTCATATGATCGAAATTTCAGCTTTAAAAAAGCGATAGCCTATGACACAGTATACAAAATAAACTTTTATTTGAAATGATTCGATTGCCTTTACTGTTCCCACTTTCCGATAACACTTCGACACAAAATTCTGAAATGCAATGCAAACGCTGTTTGTTTATGTGGTTTTGATGATTTTCTTTAAAAAAAAATATTGGTTTAACGCCTGAATTAGTATGTGTTAACTCTTCATTTTAATATATTTAATAACATTCAAAAATAGAGGTGAACTTTGAAAAATATCTTATTTTGTTGTTTTGTTTTGTTTTGCAAACGCAGGTTGGTATTTCTTGAGCAATAGGAAATGGCAAACGCAGGTTGCGAAAATATTCAAAGGATGATGAAACGCACACTGTACACATTTTTGAAAGTCTTCAAAATTATGTTAAGGTTACAAATACGAACATATTAACTATTCAAAACAATATATGACTACGGAACTTCAATTGACGCTATACCCGCCAAAACTCACGAAAATTCCGTGCATTAGTAAACACGCATGTTTATTGAACTGTGACGAAAAGAATAAAATAGTGTGTCCATCCAATCACTTGCGTTTCATATCTCTTTTGGTGAAGTCTTTAAAACTTTATAAAACATTTTAGAAATATATTTTAAAAAATAGTAATTGTTTTATTACAGAAAAAAATGACGTTCGCGTGTGAAATCTGTGGGAAGACATTTAAATCGGAGTGGGATTTAAAGCTTCATGATAAGCGCCACAGAGGCACTGGACGATTCGCCTGTTGTGGAAATACATTTTACACAAAACAGGCGTTCAACATACACAGGTGTGTATTTTGTTTTTAGTACAATGCTAGGTTCATTCGGTTTAAAAATCAAAATACAATTCAACATAGGTCACTGCATTCTGAGCGAAAGAATGTTTTTATAACCTAGTTGCAAAGCACTATTTAAAATGTTTTGTATGGTGTTTTCGAAATAAGCCGGCTTAAAAATAACAACTAATTACTAGTGTGGTGCATATTAGTGTGTTCATTATAGTGTATAGTTTTTAACGACAATAATGATCCAGATAAATTTCAATGCAAATTGTCACTGAACAATTGGAATTTACACCGCATAAATCCAGAATGTACGCGTACCGATACTTCACGTATGACCCTTACAAATATTTTTAATGCGTATTTTGGATTTTGAAATGCGTAAATACGCGTTTACGCGCCTTATCTGGAGCGCTTCTGACGACCATCATTTTGATAAGTTCCATATTATTATGGATAATATTCTGTGTTTATTTTTCTGTATTGAATGATAATTCAGCAGTTCCATTTTTTTTTTATTAGATGCAGCAATTTATGGTGTTGAAAAGCCGTTCCCCTGTGAACAATGCGGCAAAAAGTTTTCAACGAACGATGACCTTAATCGTCACGTCCGGAGGGAGGTAGCTGCAAAGCAATTTACTTGTTCAATTTGCAATGCAAAACTCCGAGAGAAAATTGACTTCAGGCCCACCTTGACACCCACAATGGAGAGAAAAACTTTGCTTGTGATATGTGTGAAAAAAGGTACAGGCACCGCAGTAGTCTATCAAAGCACAGATCTGCAAAGCACCGTGCCTAGTCATCTGTTGTATGACGATGATATGACCAAGAATTATTTTTAATGCTTACCAATGTGCCTTGGTTATTTTTTTTTATTAGTGAAAAACAGGTTGCCATACAATAGTATATAGTATTGCGCGTGATTTTGCATCTTACACATTGTGTTTCATATCGTTTATCTTGTGTTGTTTTGTTTGATATTCCAGTTTTTTATATGATTATTGTTGTAATATTTATAATTCCGATTTAAATTGATTATGATAATGGTTAATCTCATACGAATTATTGTGTTCATTATTGCTCATCTGTGATTACTGTTGATCTCAGCCTATTAGTTGTGATGTATATTGATTATCTGTGATTATTGTTGATCTTATCAAAATCATTGTAATTAATGTTGATTATCTGTGATTATTGTTGATCTCAACCGAATAATTGTGATTTATATAATCTGTGATTATTGTTGATCTTATCAAAATCATTGTAATTTATGGTGATTATCTGTGATTACTGTTGATCTCAACCGAATAATTGTGATTTATATAATCTGTGATTAGTGTTGATCTTATCAAAATCATTGTAATATATGTTGATTATATGTGATTATTGTTGATCTCAACCGATAAATTGTGATTTATTTTATCTGTGATTTTTGTTGATCTTATCAAAATCATTGTAATTTAATGTTTATTATCTGTGATTATTGTTGATCTCAACCGATTAATTGCGATTTATATAATCTGTGATTATTGTTGATCTTGTCAAAATTATTGAAATTCATGTTGATTATCTGTGATTATTGTTGATCTCACCATATCCGTTGGATTATACATTTGAGCCGCGCTCTGTGAAAAAGGGGTTTAATGCATGTGCGTAAAGTGCTGTCCACACAGGCTAATAAGGGACGGCACTTTCCGACTTTATGATATTTTTTGTTAAAAGAAAGTATTTTCTGAGCAAAATCGAGTTTATCGAAAACTGTCGTCCCTGATTAGCCTGTGTGGAATGCACAGGCTAATATGTGACGACACTTTACGCATTAAACCCCCTTTTCACAAAAACGAGACTCATTTATAATCTTCGATTACAAATGAGTCGATATTTCGAATCAATATGATTAAAATATATTTTCGGTGATTTATCTTTGCTCATTTGAATCATTGTGCGAATTGTCAACAATTACATTTAAATCTGTAATGCCTTCTCAAGTTGCACATAGGCCAGTTTTATGTTTTGCGTATAAGCTTATCGTTTCTTTTAGAATTTTGGCTGTCGATCTGATGATTACATGTATTATTGCGATACGGGATATTCTTTGCAACAATAAAACAATTAATCTGCACATTTTTGGTTTGTTTTGTTGTTAAAGACACTGATCTTGTTTGCGTTCAACCGCTGGGATTTTCAATGTTTTTCACAGTATAATCAGACTTATCTTGGTGAAGTGTACTTTGTCATGGATGTAGTATGCCTTCAGCTATATTTTAAGTATTATCTCCAACAACCATATTGTAAGATTGTCAGGTTTCTCACCTTACACATAAAGACATTATATTGTATGACCAATATGAAGACACTCGTGATTTGCAAGGCGCCCATGTAAAGGTTAATATTTATTATTATAGTTACAGTTTCGGATCAATAGATAATGGTTTACACCTTAAATGAAAAATGTATGTCTTGCATAATAAGAGGAATCGATTGGTTTATTTGTTTCATGATAACCCCTCCTCTGATACGTACACATTATTTATCCTTATGAAACTAAAAGAAAGACACTTTTTTTATTTACAAGATACAAGATACATGGCATTATTTTAGAAACTGTAATTTTAAAACTTGAAACAAATAACAGCAAACAATATAAAGTTAGATCCAATATGTCTGTAGTTGTTTCAAATCCCCACAAAAGTAAAGCAATATTATCAAGTGGAAATAAATCCATCACAATCAGTTTGAAGAAAGTTAACAGTGTTAAATATAGTTTTGAATGTAAGGATAACTTTTCAACAACAACGTCCACCATTTCCTTTAATTCTTTTGCGATGTTATTTGCTACATTAGGGTTGGTAAGTCTGTTTGATTCATAACCAATTTCCGTTTGTGTGCAATTTTCAACGGTAACATTCTGTGCTTGTGTTGCATTTGTTTTTGTCTCACGCTTCTCTGTATTGCAGGAGTATGCGACGTTTTCTTTATTACTGTATGTTTCTGTGAAACTGCTATTTTTGTTGATCTCTTCTTTGTCAAAAATATCATTCATTGGATTTGGCGCGTTGTCACTTTGTATTTGAGAGTTCATATCAATAACCCACTTAGTATCGCGAGTATCACTGGCTTTAAATAATTGTCGGTGCGAGTTTCTTTTTGCTTTATACAAAGGGGATCGAAAGGGTTGCTGAATTGGGGACTTCATTGGTGTTAATTTTCGTTTCATTTCTGTTCGAAAAGGTGAGGTTGTTGGCGGTAGGAATTCAGAAGTTTGATGCAATCCTGTCCTTCGTTTGATCCGCCCGAGGTGAGACTTTGTTTCGTGTCATTCTGAAAAGGAAAATGATATCATAGAAATGAGTACAACATTCACAATCGAAACAAAATGGTATTCAATATTCAATCAACCGGTGTATACCACTATCTTATACGGAATCCGGCTAGTGTCATCTATAATCTCGCCCTTCTTTCATCAAGGGGACACACGAATCGATACACGATATTTTGCGCGAAAGTCGCGGCGACGCACGATATTTTGCGGAACAGTCGCGGCGACTCACGATATTTTGCGCGATACACGAAGCGACGCGCGAGAATGTACCACGAAATATCGCCCTTGTGTAGGTAGCCCAAAAGGCGATATATCGTGTTAAATATATCGTGCGACGCCGCGACTGTCGCGCAAAATATCGTGCGTCGCTTCGTGTTTCGTGCGTCGCCTTTGATGAAAGAAGGGTTAGATTATAGATGTCACTATCCGGATTCCGTAATCTTAACCAACCTGCGTTTGCCATAATCCAGCTTCGGCAAACTTCATTTGCTCAACCAACCGCGTTGTATATTTTTGAAATAGCAAGAACTGACCAAATTAACTATTACAACAACAACTTTTATCTCGAAAACAATAAATAAACCAAAATGAAGCATCGTGCGCTCTCATTGTTTTAGCAATATGATTTATTCGTGAATGGAAAATGAAAACATATGAAATCAAACTGCGTTTGCATCGAAAATCTAAATTTTGTGTCGAAGTGTTCTTAAAAACAGCAAAGCTTCGAAACAAGTGCAATGCGTCTTAATATGCAAAAAGGTATGAAGCATGTCATAAGCTTTGTATTGTCCATAAATTTTCACATATTCTCTATAAAAAGATGAAAATTACCTGACGGAGCGTGATGCCTGATGAAATTCAACAACCTGCGTTGACTTTGTGGTCACGTGACAAAAGTTGTTCATCCCCGGTGGTTTAGTTGATGTTGTTCAAAAAAAGATATTAATTGATTCCAAATAGGCTGGATGTGTTTGCACTCCCAAAAAAGATGTTCTATAGTTTCAATGTTTTCACTGCAGAAGTCTCACAGATTTGAGTTAGATAATTTAAATTTAAAGAGATATTTATTTGTAGCTATAATTCTATGGATGTATTTATATTGAAAATTTCTCAGTGTGCTTTCAATAGTTGCTTTGTATGGCATGGTAAATATGTGTTTCAAATTAAGTTCATTTTCTCCAAAAAGGACTTGCCATTTATTTTGGATTTTGGAGTTTTCTGTAGGGTTTTTAATTTGTAGTGTGTAAAATATTTTATTTGTTTTGTTTTTTCTTCCAAGTATGTTTTCTACAAATGTTGTTTGAGTACATGGTGTATTATTTGTATTGGTTTCAGATTTAATATGTATGGGTATGCTTTTGATAAGTGTGTACCCAAACAAAAAAAAACCTTTAGCAAATTGTACCAAAATTGTCAATAAATTGGTAATAAATCTGAGAAATACAATTTATTAGCCCCTTTTATTGACAATTCATTTAATGAATAAGCAATAAATTGGTTTCTTCAGTGAAAGCCCCAACCCTATTTGTTGTCAACTCATTATTAAGGCCCGATTTCTGTACAATTTATTTGAGAAAGAAAACACATAGAGTACTCTTTATTGCCAATCCATTGTAACAGAAAAATGTTTAGTACTATTTATTGCCAATTCACTATAGATAGAAATAAGACAAGCACTATTTATTGCCAATTCATTATGAATCATAAGAAATAGAGCATTATTTATTGCCAATTCATTATAAATAGAAATAAATCAAGCACTAGGTATTGCCTATTCATTATAGATAGAAAAAATTGAGCAATAGTTATTGCCTATTCTTTATACTTAAATATATGCCTTGTACATTTTTAATTCATGATCATTATATTTGCGCAATGAAAATCGTTTCCTGCTAATTTCAAACATTATTTGTAAGTAGCGATAAATTGGTAGATTTAATTTAAAATTACAAAGCCATAAAAAGCTGGTTTCTGTCAATTTTAACATGATTAATTTATACAATAAGCCTGATTACAATTCTTGTTTATCAGAAGACCAGCCATCTTCATAAATAATGAATTCAATAGTAATTTAAATATATAATTTTTGGCAAAAAAACTGATGAAGATCAAAGATATTTGCAGTTATGTCTTCCATAAATTAAGGTCATGGACGCTATACCTTGCTCAGTGCAGACGATCCAGCGAACACGAAAGCAAAATTTGTTTTTCTATGTAAATGAACATTTCTTTGTTTGTTTTTTATCCTTTTAAAAATGTTTTTTCAAACAACAAAACACAGTCAATGAGAAACAAACACATTATTCTAGCAATTTGTATACAGTTTTAACAAAACCTGTGCGCTGGCTATATCGATCATATGTAACCGTCTAATATTGCGCTGCTTACTTCCCTTGGATATATCAGTGTTTGTTCACCTACAAATGTTTGAAGCGTTTGCCGCCATTGCTATTTCGGCATTTCTTAAGACGTTTATACCGGTTTATAGCCCCGAATGGTGTAAGTTTCCACATGTTATCAATGCTATGTAACTTGTATTTTGTAAAGGCAGTAATTATTTTTGAGGTATATTCATTCATTCAGGTTTTTTTCAGTAAATGCTATTCGTACCCAAATTACGTCGTACCTACCATTTCGACCCAGTTGAGGCTATATGTCCTAAATGTTAGGGTAACTTCCAAAGCTTTTCTTTCGTAACTATGTCATTGTTTATTAATTAGGTAAAGGCTATATGTTTAACCTTTTTCAGTCATTTTAAGTATTTTTTTATAACAATACACCATTTTCTTTGTATGTTTGATACTTAATTTACTGCAGAACTGAATTTCTTATATTTTGTTTTGCAGCAATTTACCACATACATCGAGTTGAATCTAAGAATAAAAACTGAATACCACCACATACAGTATTCTTTTTCGACACAATCGGTTCACTATCTGTTTCCGGAACAGCTAGAATAGTAAATTGACCTACACTTTGCTAGTAGCAGATGGAGATGACGCGGTCCATACAATAACCAAAAAGCACCGAAAAGCACCGAAAAGCACTCAATTTCTCTATATATATATGCAATATATCGTTTTTAGTGTATGTTAACGAGTTTAATTAGTAAGAAATGGTTATATGATTGTATGTTTATACTACATTGTGCCCAAAATGGTAAATATCGGCAATTACCGACCGAAAAGCACTTCATGTGGAAACCGAAAAGCACTCAATTTCTCGCTATATATATATGAATATTTGCGTTTCTATTGTGTGTAAACGGATTAAATTAGTTATAAATGGTTATATTTCATGCATATTTATACTACCTTGGGTTTATTATGGGGTATTAAGCCCCAAAATTGGATAAATATCGGCAATATACAGACCGAAAAGCACTTCATGTGAAGACCGAAAAGCACTCAATTTCTCGCTATATATATGAATATTTGCGTTTCTATTGGGTGTAAACGGATTGAATTAGTTATAAATGGTTATATTTCATGCACATTTATACTACCTTGGGTTTATAACGAGGTATTAATGCCCGAAATTGGATAAATATCGGCAATATAACGACCGAAAAGCACTTCATGTGAAGACCGAAAAGCACTCAATTTCTCGCTATATATATATATAATATTTGCGTTCCCATTATGTGTAAACGGTTTAAATTAGTTATAAATGGTATATTGCATGCATATTTATACTACATTGTGTTTATTATGAGGTATTAATGCCCGAAATTGGATAAATATCGGCAATATACCGACCGAAAAGCACTTCATGTGAAGACCGAAAAGCACTAAATTTCTCGCTATATATGTGAATATTTGCATTTCTATTGGGTGTAAACGGATTGAAATAGTTATTAATTGTTATATTTCATGCATATTTATACTACCTTGTGTTTATAACGAGGTATTAATGCCCGAAATTGGATAAATATCGGCAATATACCGACCGAAAAGCACTTCATGTGAAGACCGAAAAGCACTCAATTTCTTGCTATATATATATATATAATATTTGCGTTCCCATTATGTGTAAACGGTTTAAATTAGTTATAAATGGTATATTGCATGCATATTTATACTACCTTGTGTTTATTATGAGGTATTAATGCCCAAAATTGGTTAAATATTGGCAATATACCGACCGAAAAGCACTCCCGCGACAGCAGAGAATCACCGAAAAGCACTCAAGTTCTCTATATATACATGCAAGTTAACTATAAGGGCCGATTTTAATGGATTGAAAAGATGTACATATTAATTTAGTCAAAGTCTGTTCATATTGAAACTTAATTTTAATGTCTGAAGTCATCATTAACAACTTGTGAACGAACGGCCGGTACGCTTCTTTAATCAGCACAAAGCAGTTTGGAAATAGATTTTCGCACCTTCAATTAATTATATTCCAGATAACGATGAGAAGTTGTGTTATGATCGGCGCCTTTCATTCATGTCCGAACAGTGCGGCTCGTGTGAATTAATGTACAGTTTTGTTGATTTACATGTGCTCAATTATTTATTCGATGTACGATGTGAATCTAATCTTAGTTTTAGTGCAGATTCGTTCATACGACACAAAGACACTATTTTATGTTACGGATCTTTTCGGTTTAGAGGACTGAGACATTCATGTTAAAAATCGAATATAATATATATTTTTTATAAAAAACAGGTAGCAAGTTATAAATATATCGGCAATGTACCAACCGAAAAGCATTTCATGGTGTTTATCATCTTATACGTAAATTGATGTATATGTTTTAAGTATTTCTAATTGACGTGAAACTCTTGAATAGAAATTGCCCTTATAATTTTTGCAATTACTACACTGAATAGTATCCTCATTGCACTCTAACGTGCATTCAATAGAATAGAAATTGCAGCACTTGTTTATTTTGATTCTCTGTCTGTCGAAGACTATTTTCTGCAGGCCCGGACATTTTGAGAAATTTCCACGTGTCAGTATTTCTGTGATGTACACGTGCTCACATCCATTTCGTGATATGTCATTCACGATTTCGGTGATTCTTCTCACTATCTCTTTCGGTTGTGATGTAGGAGTAATGTCATTACCGCCGACAGCTACGATGACGATGTCCCCTTTTTCCTTTAACATCTTGCCGTACAGATCTGTGTTCATTCTGTCTGTTCTCAAACCGCATTGGCCGTACCATTTTACATTATATGGCACGTGTAGCCCTTTTCTCTCGTCGCAAAAGCAACATAGACGTTTGATGTAACTATCGCCGAACAATACTACTTTAGGCACTGTAGAAAAATATTCTGCCAGTTAGATTGTGTTGTTCTTATTTATATTAGTTGATACTGTTGAGTTAAAGATGTCAGCACAATTCAAGCTGACATAATAATATCAGTTTTGTAAGATTTAATTCACACCTCTCGCTTATAAAGTATTCACTCAACGTGCTGGCACAATAGTATCTGTTTTTAATTATGTGTAATTGCATTCGCACCTCTCGCTTAACTCAACGTTCAAAGGCACGGGCACAATCACACTTTATTAGCGCCGTCTTTAAACCCTTTTAATCTCTAAAGAACAGATTAATTTGAACTTAATTAACAAAATTATTTTAACTAATGCAAGCTAGAATTAATATGTGACTACTTGCTATACAATCAGTATCATTCGAAAATGGATCGTATTTAATTGTGGTTCCTTCTTTGAACTTATGTTGGCGGCCGACTTTTAGAATAGCTAGTGCCAGTAATAAATGTATTTCTTTAAATTCACATGTTGTTTTATGGTATTTAATCAATCTTATATATATGTGACTACGTGCTAATTTTTGGAGAAATGAAAGATTCAAATGTGTCTTATATTTATTTTATCCATGTATCATGTGTATTCAGTTTTCATGCGAAAATATATCTTATTTCTTAATTTCCACCATCACACTTTATTAGCGCAGCGCCGACTCAGTAAATTAATTAATGTATTAAAAAAAAGTGCAACGGTGAGGTGGATCAATTGTTAGTGCACACCACTTCAGCAATAAATAAAAGTTATTTTGGCTGGAAATCCGATATTTCCAATACAGTAGCCATGTTCCTGTGTATTGAGATGATAAGATCACCACAGCAGGTTGCTAATACACAGTGTAGACTGAAATGAAAACAGTTATTTTGGCTGTAAATCCAATTCCAGTACAGTAGCCATGTTCCTGTGTATTGAACTGATAAGATCACCACAGCAGGTTGCTAATACACCGTGTAGACTTCCACTGTTTTATTATAGTAATTGTTATTTACCTGCTTGGGATAAATGGTGTATTCATTCGGGTCTGATGGTGTATTGTAATATATATAATTCTGATAAGAAACAGTAGCACACAACAGGAATTTGGTTGATAAAAATAACTGATGTATTTATTGAAAGTGAAATTTGCCCAGAATAGTTGTATAAAATTTTTCGTCTAGCGGCCAAGTGCATTAATCCCGATCGCTGTTGGGTATTTTACTGTTTAGTAACACCTTAATACCATCATTTTTAAACTGATAACGGAAATAAAGAAATATCTTTTTTTTGTTAAGTATACGTGCTTGAATTAATGTTACATCTTTCATTGGAGATACATTGCGGCAGAGTTCTAGTTCGCAGCGTAATCAAGCTCCGTGTAATCGGTATCCTACAATAAATAAGTTTTTAATTATGTGTATTTTAACTCGCAACATTGCTTATCTCAACGTTCAATGGCCCGCGCACGTCACAAAATTTTAAAACATCATTATTGTTAAGTGTACATGCTTGATATATTCATAAAATAGCAGTTTTTTTTAAAAACAATCGGACTTAAACCTTTAATTTGATGCAAATGAACAGAAGAACTGATGTATTTATTTAACGTGAATAACATTTTGAACTAAAAATGTTTTGAATTAATGTTAATGCAAAAATAAATCTATAAAATTATACCGCTGTTGGGTATTTTACTGTTAGTAACGCTCGATTGGTCATTGTCGGCTCGGGTAAAACTTACATGTACCCCGGGTACTCTTAAGTAACTCATACTCATGTTGATGCAGTTTTTCTTAACAGAAGTTTGTTTAAGATAATCGTTAGCGCGTTTTACGACATCGGATTTTGGGCGGGAAATACAACTGGGGTACAGTCTAATATCGACCGGGTACATGTAGGTAGTACCCGAGCCGACAATGACCAATCGAGCGTTAGTAAGCCATTAATACATACATTTTTAAAATGTGAACGGAAATAGGGAAATATCGTTTTTTGAGAAGTTTACGCGCTTGATTAAATGTTAGCTGTAGAAATTTAGTCAACTCTTCGGGACACCCTCTTTTTACAGACTTCGGGCCGCATTACAGTCAAAAAAGAAAAATGCATTGATAAATGCTGCTAAGTCCGAAAGGAAACTATTAGATGCGTATAATGTGGGATTACAGCAGACTGATGTTACGTTCCCGTCTTCAGACGCGGACAAGATGGCGATCAATATTCTGCACAAATTTCATCCTGCAATGATAGGGCATTACACACCTATAAAAACAATCGGTGACGGCAACTGTCTGTTTAGATCTATTTCAAAATGTTTGAATGGTAGTGAAGAGCAACATATTTTGTTGAGATTGTTATCTGCTCTTGAACTTATTGAAAACGAAAGTTACTACAAATCTGATCAGTTCCTCGCCGATGACAGAATACTTTAGGCGGAATAATCAAATTTGTTGCATGATGTTATAGGTCTATACACTTGGTCAGTCGTCGAGCTAATCTTTGTGATAAGCGCAGTAATCAAAAAATGCATTAAGTCGTACTATCCGCCTCAGCCATTCTCGGACTATACGTCCGAAGTCTTAACACGGCGTGTTGTGGGTAGGGGATGTAAAGACATGTCACCTGATATAACAATAATGTGGTCTCAAATGTCTCGCTCGGAGATAATCGGACTAGAACCTAACCATTTTGTGCCATTGATTCCTGCAAACAAAATTTTAGTAAATGATGTTTCGCCACTCAGTGATGATATTAAAATTACAAAGGTAGAAACATGTTCAATTCCTGCTAATGCAACTTTTGTGGTAATTGATGGTGACGACTCCGATTATGACCACTCGGAAACTGTTGAAAGGTCTTTTGAAAACTCATTATCTGAGAGCAGTGATGCAAATCAGAATGATGAACTGACAAATGACCAAGCAACGGCTTCTGAGGCAGACAAAACTGTAACATTGTTTAGTGGGAAATTAAACTCTTCATTCATTGAAACGGAGAAAGCCGTTCACCTAATCAGTGACGACACTTTAAGCACATGCATTAAGCCCACTTTTCTCAGAACGCGCCTCATATATATATATAGTGCTTTATTTTAAAACTTAAATCAATATTTAACGAAGTCATCATTGATTATATTAAATATAGAGAGAAATTGAGTGCTTGTGCTTTATCTTTAAACTTAAATCAATATTTAACGAAGTCATTATTGACTAAATAAATATGTACATCTTTTCAATCCATTATAAACGGCACTTATAGCTTAGTTTCGTTTATATATAGAGAAATTGAGTGCTTTTCGGTGATTCTGTGCTGTCGCGGGAGTGCTTTTCGGTGGCCACCTCATAATAAACACAAGGTAGTATAAATATGCATGCAATATAACCATTTATAACTAATTTAAACCGTTTACACACAATAGGAACGCAAATATTATATATATATAGCGAGAAATTGAGTGCTTTTCGGTCTTCACATGAAGTGCTTTTCGGTCGGTATATTTCCGATATTTATAAAATTTCGGGCATTTATACCTCGTTATAAACCCAAGGTAGTATAAATATGCATGAAATATAACCATTTATAACTAATTCAATCCGTTTACACCCAATAGAAACGCAAATATTCATATATATAGCGAGAAATTGAGTGCTTTTCGGTCTTCACATGAAGTGCTTTTCGGTCGGTATATTGCCGATATTTATCCAATTTCGGGCATTAATACCTCATAATAAACACAAGGTAGTATAATTATGCATGCAATATAACCATTTATAACTAATTTAAACCGTTTACACACAATACAAACGCAAATATTCATATATATAGCGAGAAATTGAGTGCTATTCGGTCTTCACATGAAGTGCTTTTCGGTCGGTATATTGGCGATATTGATCCAATTTTGGGGCTTAATACCTCATAATAAACACAAGGTAGTATAAATATGCATGAAATATAACCATTTATAACTAATTTAAACCGTTTACACACAATAGAAACGCAAATATTCATATATATAGCGAGAAATTGAGTGCTTTTCGGTCTTCACATGAAGTGCTTTTCGGTCGGTTTATTGCCGATATTGATCCAATTTTGGGACTTAATACCTCATAATAAACACAAGGTAGTATAAATATGCATGAAATATAACCATTTATAACTAATTTAAACCGTTTACACACAATAGAAACGCAAATATTCATATATATAGCGAGAAATTGAGTGCTTTTCGGTCTTCACTTAAAGTGCTTTTCGGTCGGTATATTGCCGATATTTATCCAATTTTTGGGCTTAATACCTCATAATAAACCCAAGGTAGTATAAATATGCATGAAATATAACCATTTATAACTAATTTAAACCGTTTACACACAATAGAAACGCAAATATTCATATATATAGCGAGAAATTGAGTGCTTTTCGGTCTTCACTTAAAGTGCTTTTCGGTCGGTATATTGCCGATATTTATCCAATTTTTGGGCTTAATACCTCATAATAAACCCAAGATAGTATAAATATGCATGAAATATAACCATTTATAACTAATTTAATCCGTTTACACACAATAGAAACCCAAATATTCATATATATAGCGAGAAATTGAGTGCTTTTCGGTTTCCACATGAAGTGCTTTTCGGTCGGTAATTGCCGATATTTACCATTTTGGGCACAATGTAGTATAAACATACAATCATATAACCATTTCTTACTAATTAAACTCGTTAACACACACTAAAAACGATATATTGCATATATATATAGAGAAATTGAGTGCTTTTCGGTGCTTTTCGGTGCTTTTCGGTTATTGTATGGACCCGAGATGACGGGTGCTGGACATCGAACTAAATCCATGTTCAAAATGGTCACACTCAAGTCTCATCTGTATTTAAACCGGCTTTAGAAAGTTAATTGTATGTCAACACAGCGTAAATGTCTGTTATCTGTATAAGGAATGGCTCTTTATGAAGAGAGAATTGATGACTTTAGGAAGCGCTGTTCTGCTTCATGGCACAATGTGGCTGAAAGTTTGGACAAATTAAGTAAGATGTTTAACTTATG
The DNA here is from genome assembly GCF_020536995.1 of Dreissena polymorpha. Taxonomy (NCBI): domain Eukaryota; kingdom Metazoa; phylum Mollusca; class Bivalvia; order Myida; family Dreissenidae; genus Dreissena; species Dreissena polymorpha. Next base: position 77,270,721 of record NC_068361.1, on the reverse strand, counting down.
AGAGTTATGTTGGTGAAATTAACCTGATTGAACAGCATTTACAAGAAACCTATGAAAGTTACGTAAAAGTAAAAGACGCATTTGAAGTGTACTCAAAATATGTGTAAAGTGAAGCAAGTCTTAAAGAATTATTGGCTCTCACTATACAGACCCGTTGCTACAGCAAAGTTACACGCGCTGGAAAAGATTGACCAAATTAAACAATAAATATTAAGAAAAAAGTCATGTTAAGCATGAAGCCAAACTCTGTTTATGGTGGTGCGAATTAAGACACACTGTTCGAGATACTAGCTGTTGGAGTGAAGTTCAGTGAACTCATCGCATTGAAACAAGCAGAAGCCGAATCTGCAAAGATAAAACAGAAATATACTCAACAGGAAACAGCTCTTTTGAAACAAAAGGCAGAATCAGAAGCGATTTTTCAAGTTCTTTCTCAGCAAAAAGCTTTTGAAGCCGCGGCTGCAAAAATAAAGGTACTACAAGAGCATGATGAGCATGAGGCTCTGATGGGTCGGAAAGTCATGTTGCACCAGACTTTCAATTCAAATTGCAAACTTTTGTAAAACCTGACAATCTAGTTCAAGATTACATCAAGAAATCCACAAAAAAATCCAACAGTATCTGACACTTATATTGGAGAAAATCTGTGCAAATTCCTCCTTATAAAAAAGACGTGGCTCTCTCGCGACTGACTATATTTAGTGACAAGGCGGAAAACAAATTTCAAGAACGTGATGTTCGAGATGGATACAAGCGCTTCTGAGGAAATGGATTTGGCTGTGAAGTGGCCAAGTTCTCCCCAGCACGCAGAAAAATGAGTTAGCTTGAGATCATCGTACCGCAGAGATCCAGTCTTAGCATGCGAGAAACTATGGTCTCGACTGGATGAACGTTATGCAAAAGCGGAGATTGTCCACCAATCTATCACAAGGTGTATTGAATCTTTCCCTCAGCTGACATATAAAGACTCAAAAAATGGTATGAGCTTAGTGACTTGCTGAATGAAATACGTGCCTTGAAAGAAGACAATGAGTTCTCAACGGCTCTATCGTTCTAAGATACCTCGATTGGCTTAGCCCCTATACTAACCAAGCTTCCATTAAATGTTCAAGAACGTTGGGCAGCCAAAGCCAAGGATTACGAGAAGAAACATATCGTTAGTTTCTCTCCATTCACTGCCTTTGTGGAATTCATAAGAGACCAGGCTACTATATGTAAATTGTAAATAACTAATATTGATAAAGGCACCTGATATGTACATTTACGCAAAACAAAACACTGCGCAAGTTTTCATTACTTTATAAGAATTATAGAGCTACAATTCATATTCTAAAGATAAAAACATAGTTACATAAATTTTACATACATTTTTGCGGTCACTACCATTTTGCGTTTATTTCGATCCCCTTATTTGAAGAGTATAACTATAACATTTTTGAAACATATTTGAAATATATATTTAATTTTATATACAATTTCATATCATAAAGCTTGAATGTTGATTTTTCTTCGAAAAATACCCTCCATTCTGTATGATCTCAGACAATTAAATGCTATATTCTATTTCAATTACTTCCATATGATTTCATCATCAATACTACATGTTGTTGTATCTATAGCTTACCAGATATCTAATATATTGTATAATACCCCACCATTAACTGGCTATATATTTCTTTGTAATGTATTATATGTGGAATGATGGGCATATTGCCTTTTTTCCTGAATATATATGGCCTCAAAATATGTGTTCATGAACTTTTATTAGCATAAACGACGCTTTCTTATTATACAGCCCATGCATAAAAAATCTTTGTAACAAACCAATACATTTAAAAAGAAACATACAGGAACAAATTAATACTTTGTTACATTTAAATTTCCATCAGATTTTTTTTCAGTTTTCAGAATTTATCAACACTATTTATTGCAGACTTGTTAACCCGATTTATTGTCAATTTATTGCTTTTAGGCTTTGTACTTAAGTTCTATTTATTGCCAGTTTATTGAACGTATTTATTGACAATTCATTTATCATGTATGAATAAATTATTTACAATTTATTGCCGATTTATTGATCCATTTTTTTGCCAATTTATTGCATATTTATTAGATACCCTATTTATTGACAATTCATTTATCATGTATGACTAAATTATTCACAATTTATTGCCGATTTATTGATCCAATTTTTTGCAAATTTATTGCATATTTATTAGCTTATTTGCATGTGATTTGCATTGGCAATAACTATGCAATAAATAGCTTATTTATTGACTATTAGTTAACCATATTTGTTCTCAGTTTTTTTTTGTTTGGGTAGTACTTCAAAAAATTATTTGAAGGTATTCCGTATATGTAGCATATATTATCAAAAGAGTAGAAATCCTTAATTCTGTAGTCATATAATTGGTCGACATATTTAATACTTCGTTCAAACCAGTCTTTATAGAAAAACGGCTTATTGTTTGAAGTTATGTCTTTATTGTTCCATAAAATTGTTTTACTGCTGGTTTGGGTCTCTAGGTTATGAGTGACATCACTCCACGCTGATAGAACATCAGACAGAAATATGTTTTCGTTTGCAATTTCATGTAAGAAAGTATTGCTGATGTTACATTCAAAGAGTAAGGAGTCACGATATTTTTTTAGGATTTTCTGGTAAAATAATTTCCATTTACTCGTATTAGAATTATCTAGGTATCGTTTAACCCAGCTGCATTTGATTGCATTCAAGAATGAGTCAATGTTCGTTAATTGGATACCTCCATTTTCTACAGATTGAATTAACTGAGTTCTTTTTATTTTATCAGGCTAACCGTCCCATATGAAATTGAATATTGCTGATTTTATATCGTTAATAACATCACTTGGTGGATTTGGGAGAACTGTTAATACATGTAATAATTTAGGAAGTGCAAACGATTTTAATTAATAATATACTGTGTTTTTTCCGATTAGTGTAAGTTTACGATGATGCCATGATTTTAAGCAGTTTTTAAAATTCTGTAATTTAAGTATTATGTTTTTAAGAACTGTATCCTTTTAATTTGTGAATGTAATTCCTAACGTTGTGGCTTCATCGGATGTCCAATTAAATTTCATTTCTTTTTTATATTGAACATAACTTTGTTTTAATTTACCTACTCGTAGCACAGTACATTGACTTTTGTTTAGTTTAAGACCCGATGTCATTCCGTAAAGGGTTAGCGACTCTTTTAGGTTATGGAAAAATCGTAAATGTTATTTAAAAAATAAGTTGCATCATCAGCAAATAGGGATTGTTTGATTTCTTCGTCAGGTTCTAGTGATATGCCTTTTATGTGTTTATTTGATTGGATGTGATGTGATAGATACTCGATGCAAATAATAAAAAGCGATGATGAGAGTGGACATCCTTGTCGAACCCCTCGTTCGATGTTAAAACTGTTTGAAAAGAAGCCATTGTTGATGATTATACTGTTAATATCGGTATAGAATAGTTTGACCCATTGAATGAGACTTTCACCAAAGTTCATATTTTCTAAGCAAGAGAATATAAATGAATGATAAAGCGAATCGAATGCCTTTTCAAAGTCTGCAAAGAATATTAGACCAGGATTATTTGAATTGTTGAAATAGTTTATGCATTCTTGGATAAGACGAACGTTTTCACCAATGTAACGTCCTTCTATGAAACCAGATTGAGATTTTGAAATGATTGATGGTAATATTTTTTTTATTCTGTTTGCTATACTTTTAGTTGCAATTTTATAATCATTGTTTAGTAAACTAATCGGGCGCCAGTTTTATTAGGATTCTAAGTTTTTTCCAGGTTTTGGAATAAGTGATATAATACCTTGTTTTTGTAGCGTAGTTAGGTTTTCGTTGTTAAATGAATAGTTAAGTGAATTATTAGATGAGTTTTTATATCATTCTAGAATATTTTATAAAATTCGATTGTGATGCCATCAGATCCTGGGCTTTTGTTATTTTGCATTTCTTTTAGGGCTAATCCACATTCATATTCATTAAGCAATCCGTCGCACAGTTCTTTTTCTTCCTGGTTTAAAGCTTGATGTGTATTTCTAAAAAGAGTGTTATTTTCAACATTTTTTCGTTTATAGAGGGTTTCGAAAAATAAACGTTGTTCTTCTAGTATTTGAGTTCTGTTTGTTACATCTTTGCCATTGGCTACTAATTTGTGTACAGTTTTTTGTTCACTTCTACGTTTTTCAATGTTTGCGAAATATTTTGTATTCTTTTCATTGTGTTCAACATGCTGTGCCCGCGCTCTTAGTATTATTCCATTGAGTAGTGTATGATAGATTCCATCTAATATTTGTTTTTTTTAATGTTATTTCATTTTCAATGTCGGTGGTGTCATTTGTGTTTGTTTGAAGCAATTGTTTTTCAAGTGTTTCAATGGTTTTGATGGTTTCAGTTTCAAGTTTGTGTGTTTCTTTTTGTTTAAATGATGTGTATCTTATTGTTGTGTTACGTATATTTCCTTTAAATACTTCCCATAAGGTGTTTGGGTTTGCATCTTTATTATTTTGAACTGTATTTAATATTTCCTGTTTTATTTGCGTTTGATATTGTGTATCTAATAAGATGCTGTTGTTGATTTTAAAGTATCCTGGGCCTCTTTCAGGTTGTATATTGTGCAGTTTAAGTTCAACTAGAGAGTGGTCAGTCATAAATCCTGGTTTTATTTTACATGTGTCAATAATGTTGCAAAGAGATTCAGATATTAAAAAATAGTCTAATCTACAAAATATTGTTGGTTTTTGGTTTGAGTGCCAGGTGAATTTGCTCTCGTTTGGGTATACTGTACGCCAGATATTTATCATATTGTAGTTTTCAATTATGTTATTTAAAATGTTTCTATTTTTAGTATGAGTATAAAGGTTTCCATTCTTTTTATCTATTAATGGGTTCAGGACAGTATTGAAATAACCACCGATAATAATATTTTTATCTTGGTTATTTATTATAAAGGATTGTAATGTTTTGTAAAATGTGGAATCGTCTATGTTTAATAGGGCCGCAGACGTTGATTAATGTTATTTGTGTTTCGTGTATTTTGATATCTATACTTGCTTGTCTGCCAACTGTTATTTCCTTAAAGTTATCGACTGTGACCCCTATGTTATTTTTTATCAGAAAGGCAATGCCTTGTTTATTAGTATGTTCTCCACTGAGATAAATTTCTCCGTCCCATTCATCTTTTAAGGTTTGTGCTAAAGTAGGTGTCAAATGACATTCTTGCAAAAGGCATATACTTTTTTTTTTCGTAATTTGTATGTGCTTGTCCAGTAAGTTTTTATTTTAAAAAGTGTCCAGTTGGTTTCTCTTATAGGAAATAAGATGTCCATACATACAATCAAAAATAGAAAACAAAAATTAAGAATACAAAAAGATAAATATTACATAGACTTGAAGAAGTAAAAAGCGATAATCACACAAGTAAGTGGAAAACACAATAAAAGACGTGTCCCTAGTAGAGACATAGAAAAAAAAAAGAATAAAATAAAACATATAAGCAACTTTAAAAAGCAACATGTGAACAAAACCACAAGCCAATGTGATTATGCATAATACTCATGTATATAATTACACACCACAAATTGTGCACACCAAAAAACAAAAGCCAATGAGCTTATGAATGATACACATGTATATAACTATACAAAATAACCTGTGAACAAAAAAGCACTAGTCAATGAGCTTATAAATAATACTCATGTATATAACTGTACAACATACCATTTGGAGAGAAGCACAAGCCAACGAGGTTATGAATAAAACACATGTATATAATCATACAACATAACATGTGAATAAAAAGCACAAGCCAATATGCTTATGAATGATACTCCTGTATGTTATCAATAAGTTGTAAATAAGTATGTCCTTTAGTATGCAAAGAGCATAGCACAATTTCTGGGTAGAGTTTGAAAACACAAAGCCGGTGTAAGTTATATTTAACCTCTCAGTATTACAACCCAGAGATTGAGGGAAAAAATCAAACACACAAACACACAAACAATAATTTTCCATATCTGTAAAAGTTCTTAGTTACCTCATTAAAAAAGAGCTAACTAACTACACTATGTGTCTATGGCATTGTATCTCAGATAGTATATTGTTATGTATTATAAGTATAACACTTAATATCAAGGCACCTTAAAGTTTTGAATTAAAGAGACAATTTTCAGATCACTAGTCATTTTGTATAGTTAGGTTAATAATACTAAATTCAGATCCCATGCCTTTAAAATATGATAGCAAATAGCACATTGATTTTTCTGGAAATACATATACACATACAACAATGCACACAATACATTATATCTTTGTTCAAACAATCAAACAGGCATACAAACAGAGTAACTATGAAACACAACATGTGAACAAAGAAAAAACACAAGCCTATGTGCTTATGCCTAATGCTCATGTATATAACTATACAGCACAAAGTGCAAACAAAATGAAAGCACCAACAAGCTTATGAGCTTATGCTTACTACTTGTGTATGTTATCAATAGGTTTTAAATAAATAGGTGTGTCACTCAACATACAAGGAGCATAACACAGTATCTGGGTAGAGTTTGAAAAACACAAAGTCAGTGCAAATATATATTTTACCTCTCAATATTACTACCTACAGATTAAGGGAAAAAAGACACATACAAACAAAAAATGTCCATACCTGTACAAGATCTTAGTTACATAACTGAGAATGAATAGCTAATTACACTATGTGATTATGACCTTGTATTTCAGATAGTACATGTTTTTATGTATTTTAAGTATACAAATTGTATCAAGGTACCTTTCAGTTTAGGAGAAAAAAAACGGAAAAAAAAACTGTTTACAAGGCATCTCTTAGTTCATAGGCAGTTAAAAAACTGCAGCTTTTTTATTGCGTGCAGCCTTTTCTTGAAAGTAAAAGGTTAAGATCATCCACTCAAGATGTTAGAAATTGATTACATACTGTATCTTATGACAGATTAACCATATATATTATATTTCTGTAATATTATTGAAGCAGTTCAATAAATTATTATGAATTTTGTGTCACAAATTTATCAGCTCAACAAGATTCTGTATATAGCACATTTTGAGGAGACACATTTGTACAGATTATTAAGCAATTACAATAACAATTGTATAAAGTAATCTTGTTAAAGGATTTGTTTTGATTAGTCATGAGTACATATTATAGTCATGAAAGTTATAAAATAGGGCTATTGGTATTTATTTAGTATTAAATTTACCCCCAAAAAAGGATCACCTATTTATTTGAATAGGTGATCTATGGGGAAATATATAATATATATATATATATATATATATATATATATATATATATATATATATATATATACACACACACATATATAGTGCAATATTATTAAGAAACAAATATTTTTATGTTCACCAATGAATGAATCAACCCATATGCGACCACCTATGCGAAAAAAAACCATAGATGGTTTGTAGGGATAAGATTCATAGTGTATATCATTGTGTAATAGTAATATTCATACAATTAAAGATAAACAGTTGGACAAAGTATTTGAAAAAGACAACAACTATTGTATTTTATCGTATAACAGTTATACTCATACAATTAAAGATAACAACTATTGTATATCATCGTATAACAGTTATACTCATACAATTAAAGATAAACAGATGAACAAAAGTATTTGAAAAAGACAACAAATACTGTATATCATTGTATAATAGTAGTACTCATACAATTAAAGATAAACACTTGGACAAAAGTATTTGAAAAAGACAACAACTATTGGATTGCTTCTTATCTTATAGTAAGACATGTATGTACACTATGGTTGAGTTATACAATCACAAAGCATGTCTTATTGACATGAGCATTTACAGTATGTATTAATAACAGTTGTGTTAAGCATAGTGGCATAATGGTAGCTATAAGGCAGGATACACAAGATAACATCAACCTCATCCTTACGAAAGTTGATCACAGCCAGTTACAATTGTATATACGCTTTACCCTGTAAAGGCTACTCTCAGAATTATTATAGAGTAAGGTCAATAATGGAAAAACCTGTTCTATAAATAGAATGTAAACAGTGGGACATCAGATGGTTATTGGCCTGGGGCGAAGCCCCTAGGCCATAGAATTCAACACGTTTTTTTTAGATGAGCTGACTTGGCTGGCTGCCAAAACAACCACGAATGAATGAATTTGGAAAAGTCCGATTTACCACTTGGCGGTCATTCGTGCGCTATCAAAGAAGAGGGACCTATACAAACAAATAGGTCCCTGCAAAGAAGTTCTCAATAACCCGCATTGTGAATACAGAACATCACTATATAACATGACAGTGTCATAAAACGCGTAAAAAATATTATTGAAGTAAAATTCCTAAGCATTGGGTACGGCATAGTTTTTATTATTGTGTGCATATTCATGCGAGAATAAGTTCCTCACTTGACGGTCTAGGCCGAAAATATACGAGTGTCTACGGAGACAGTAAGAAGAATTTGTTCTGATACATTTTTTAAAGGTATTAGATCTCTAATGAACTTCGTGCTCCTTCCTTCGTACATATCCGTCAATCCGAACGTTATCCGGGAATGTGCAGAAAACTACGAATATTCTATAAATACGCTAGAAATACTAAATGTAGGATCCGCTAAATACAAAGACAACAAATATGGCCGACATTGTACCAGATTGGTCGTTTAAAGAAAAAGCAATTTGCTATATTGAAAGAGAACGATTAAAAAATGTGTTATTATTGTTCATATTAATGTGACTGGAGTTAATGATAAACGTCAACTAATGCATGGCAGTGTTGATATTTATGAAAAAAAAACGATTCCTGGAAATACGATGTGAAACGGTTGAAAATTTTGACCACTGTGAAGAATAACGTTTAGAACCCGTGTCACTTACAACATTTTATATTGTTGATGAGAAGTAAAAGGGGATAAAGTGGATTTATGCTTGTGTGATGACTGTAGCCATGTGAACGGGTTATCGTACGGCAAAACCCATCACGTAAAGAAGAGTCTTCAACTTTTCAAGAAAGCCTTGTTTTGTCTTTTGCTATCAACACAAAGCTCGGAACAGGAAGGTACATAGATTTTTTTTCAAGTATAACAGTTTCATTATTCATAATTGGAGTAAAGTAAATTTTGTAGGAAAAGTGCACCCTGTCAGTGATTTTTACCACATAATCGGGCTCATATTTGCTTTCATTTTGAAAAAGAAAACGTGCCATGTAAGGAAAAAGTGGGATGATTGAACTTTACCGGTACGCAACACTTAACATCAAACAGCGTACCCTAACCCTTAACACCTAACATATAACAACTTACGCAACACCTTATAATCCTATTTATCCTATATATTTCCTTAGTATCGGGGGCTACCGCCCCCAAACCCCGGCTTTGTTGATAGTGGTAAACAACTGCGTACCGGTAAAGTTCAATCTAGCCGAAAAAGTTGTGTTGTAAATGCATGGAAATCAAGGACAGCATATTTGAATTTTATGACCGAGTATTGATGTTTTCCTCAAACAAACAACAAAAAAGTATATTATGTCCAAAATACAAAAATTACTATTCTGAAAATGATATACTTTTTGTGTGATCATCTATATATATACATTCTTCATCCAATTGTTAATACCAAATACATGTATTATCCCTACTGGATATGTGGTGTTTACACTTACTTATTAATCCAGTTAAAAGGGGTTTATCATATAAAATACTGAGTAATGACATGCTATGTCGTGAATGTCTGAATAAATAAAAACGATGACGCATATCATAATGGATCATTTCACACTTCTCATGAAACACTAATATCAGTTCTTACTCCTATACAAGTGCTTGTGTATTTGACATCTGTATATAATTATTTTGTTAAAGAACTTGAAGAAAATGTTGTCAATTTATAGAAACAACTTTGAGAAGGCTTATTGAAGCCAAATTAATAAGAAAAGACCAAATATTTCTATTTTAATAAATACAAATAGTAAAAATTATTCATACACAATTTGCAATTGTGCATAATTTTGTTGACTGAAACTACCGTAATTACTTTATGTTTTCGGACACTGTAAGCAGAGCTCCAGATAAGGTTTTGTGAAATTTTTAAATTACTACCAGATTTTCAAAAAGAATTCTTAACTCTGAAATTTTATTCTTAACGTTACTACTAAGTTTTGGAAAATAATTCTTATTTTTTCTAAAAGACCTAAAAATAAATAATAATGGTTATTTTCATGCAAAAAAAATCAAAATAAACATACTAGCAACTTTATTTATGCGAGTTCAACAGTGTCTTTTCAGTATTATACAATGTTATTTTTCAAATACCTTCATATGCCCAAACTGTGCTTAGATTGTATGCCTTAGATGAATTTTTACATATTTCACAATTAGAACGGATCTCCCCTTCAATCTTTTCAACGATTAGCCACGGGACTTGTCCCTTCCACTCGTTCAATGTTTTTTTTGTGTTTAAGTTTGGACCCGTCGTGTTGCGTTTTTGTTTAGCTTTTCTGACTGTGTCGGCAACTGAACAAACAACATCGTATAAGATCTTTTCTATAATGTCTTTCTTAACATTTAACTTCGGCTTACTTTGCGTACAATATGTTAAAAGCGTGTTTTTGGACGCTTTGCATTTTTTTAGGACGTTCTCTGGGCGCCGCCATTTTTTTTGCCAGATAGACTGTATATGCCGCTTTTATTGGAAAAAATGCGCTTTGTTATACAAACCTGATATCCATTCTATATAAGCACCGCAAAGATCTTTAATACGCAAAAAGAACTCAATAAAAATCGATACGATCCGATGTAAAAATAATATTCGTAACTGGATTTTGAAATTCTTAATGGTATGACAAGATTTTAAAATAAATACGTAACGGACTTGAAAATAATTCGTAATTACGAAAATACGACCCTTATCTGGAGCTCTACTCTAAGTTTTCGGACACCCCTTTTTTTAGCAAAAATAATTATTTTTCGTGACTCTTAATTTTCGGACACTCGAGTTTTTGTCAATAATTAATATCTCTAAGTTTTCGGACAGTATATATTGCAGCGCTGTTTTACCAAATGTTGGTCCTGTTTTTGATATATAATGACACTTCGATTATGGGGTTTTACAACCGGATTAACATCATAAAACGTGGCAGGTGCATGTCTGAGGGCAACGGACCATTACATTTGCATTATTGGGTAAATAACCCTGTAAACCGGTATTAAACATTGGTTTCGCCCGATAGCATACGCGTTATGACAATTATCAGGGGTAGTGCCAATTAACAAGTTCAATTATCTAGCGCAATTGTATTACCGATTCTCAGTAAAATGGCTGTAACAAATAATAAAAGCTTCAAAGTGTGATGCACCCTATTGCAAGTTTTACGATTAATGGAAGGTGTAAGACAACAACTTTCGGAAACGAACAAATAAAGAATTCATAGTTTGCTTTTTAATTGCGTTAATTACAGGTTCATAATAGCGAGTATCGGTACATCACATGCTCTTCTGTGAACTCGTTGGCCAAAGTACAACCTAGTAGTAACTTTCTGTCAAATAATTTAAGCATTTAAAATTATTTAAAAGATAATGCAAACATAACTGTAATTTATTCTAAATGAAATTTTACAAGCGCGTGCTATCACCGGTAGTCGTTGATACAATGGACGCTATTTTCGGACACTTCAATTTTTGACTCTAAGTTTTCGGATACCTGTATTTTGAGAATAATTTTCGTATCTAAGTTTTCGGACACGAATACAAATAATTATTTTTAAGTGTCCGAAAACATAGAGTAATTACGGTAATTGATGATCTTATGAACCTGTCTGAATATAACTACATGTACTAGTCAAATATCAACTTCAACATTTCAGTGATACATTGTATGCTGATTACCTGTGCAGGAGGAAAATGAAACCAGACAGATTATGGACTCAAATTCAACCCGTAAAAAAGCTAGGAACTTGCAGTCACTGAGTGTTCTTGTTTACAGTCATGTGTTTAATGCTGCCACAACATAAATATTATAGCTGGCTCTGGACTCGACCATATGCATCTTAAAATGATCTTTGAACGCGATTGTCTCAAGAACATTTTTATAATAAATAACTTTGACGGTCAGCCCAGGGTCACCAATGCCAAGCGTCTTTTGGAGACACTTATTCCAACCTGTCAAAGTTCTTCAAAGAACTACCATGACAATCGTGTATTTGTTTTGTTTGTCATAATAAGTTTAATGTTTAATATCACTAGTCATTGATACATTGATAAATCTATTTTCCTTTAAACGTGTTTGAATGAATGATTATATGTGCCTTGTTACTTAATTATTAATGTTCTTATTTCCCTGTAACATTTTCAAGTCTTATTCATAGAAGAACGCATTTCACATGCAATTTCAAACAAGGTTAGCAAATCTTACTGCACTGAGTAGGTTTCGTCTCACACATGATATATGAGATGTATGTATGTTTATATGTTTATGGGTTTATTATAGGCTTTTCCTCTTTTTTATGCCCCCCTTCGAAGAAGAGGGGGTATATTGCTTGCTCATGTCGGTCAGTCTGTCGGTCGGTCCGTCCACCAGGTGGTTGTCAGACGATAACTCGAGAACGCTTGGGTCTAGGATCATGAAACTTCATAGGTACATTGATCATGACTCGCAGATGACCCCTATTGATTTTGAGGTCACTAGGTCAAAGGTCACGGTGACCAGAAATAGTTAAATGGTTTTTGAATGATAACTCAAGAACGCATACACCTAGGATCATGAAACTTCATGGGTAGATTGATCATGACTTGCAGATGACCCCTATTGATTTTGAGGTCACTAGGTCAAGGTCACGGTGACCCGAAATAGTAAAATGGTTTCCGGATGATAACTCAAGAACGCATACGCCTAGGATCATGAAACTTCATGGGTAGATTGATCATGACTCGCAGATGACCCCTATTGATTTTGAGGTCACTAGGTCAAAGGTCAAGGTCACGGTGACCCGAAATAGTAAAATGGTTTTCGGATGATAACTCAAGAACGCATACGCCTAGGATCATGAAACTTCATAGGTAGATTGATCATGACTTGCAGATAACCCCTTTTGAGGTCACAAGGTCAAAGGTCAAGGTCATGGTGACCCGAAATAGTAAAATGATTTTCGGATGATTACTCAAGAACGCTTTTGCCTAGGATCATGACACTTCATAGGTACATTGATCGTGACCCGCAGATGACCCCTATTGATTTTCAGATCACTAGGTCAAGGTCACTGTGACAAAAATCGTATTCACACAATGGCTGCCACTACAACGGACAGCCCATATGGGGGGCATGCATGTTTTACAAACAGCCCTTGTTTTATCTTTTTATAATAATTTTTGAACATTTAGCTCATCTTAATGCTCACATATAAAAATCTCAAATTCAGTATGGCGTTTCTGGAAAAGGGGGGTAGCCTTGATTGTAAAGCCGGAACTTTTCGTTTTCACTGGTGACCCCCATTTTTAGCTTATTATTATAAAACAATGTCTTTGCCATCAACTACAAGTTTCTGTATAGTTTTGTTTTCGTTTGTAAGTTTTTCATTGTTTGCAAAGTATTTTGTATTGTTTTCATTGTGTTCAACATGCTGTGCCCGTGCACGAAGTATTATGCCATCAAATTGTAGTTTTCAACTATGTTATTCAAAATGTTCCTATTTTTGGAGTGAGTATAAGATTTCCATTATTTTTATCTCTAATTATGCGTTAAACACAAAATTGAAATCACCTCCAACTAAAATGTTTTTATCTTTGTTATTTATTTTATCGGAATGTAATGTTTCATAAAATTTGGATTCATCTATATTCAGGCCGTAAACGTTTATTAATGTTAATTGTGTTTTGTGTATAATTATCCCCCGCCAGAGGCGGAGGGATATTGTTTTGGCATTGTCCGTCCGTCCAGCTGTCTGTCCGGCACTTTTGTGTCCGGAGCCATATCTTGGAAGTGCTTTGGCGGATTTCATTGAAACTTGGTATGAGTATATATATGCATAAGAGGATGATGCACACCAAATGGCATTGTACACCATCTGTTAAAAATAGAGTTATGGCCCTTTGTATCTTGAAAAAATGCTTTTTACTATAGGCACTTTTGTGTCCGGAGCCATATCTTGAAGTGCTTTGGCGGATTTCATTGAAACTTGGTATGTGTACAGTCATTGAAATTTAGATGTAAATCTACAAGCAAGTGGGGCTAGTAATATGCGAATTCGAAGTAGCCTGAGTCAGATTTTACTAGCCCAAACATTTTTGTTAAAAATGCAGATAAACATAACATAAAACATCCAAAGAAGCATTTATTTATTCAATCTTTAGAACACAATACAACACTCTTATTAATTTCATCCTCATCCAAGTCAGCTTCCTCTTCATCTGAGCCAGCCTCTTTCGGATCCTGAAATAAGAAGAAATTAATTTCACACACGGATTTCAATTTAATCACAATTATAAATATATACATTAAGTTTAGGTAAAAAATTAGCAGAAATGTATCCCATATATCCATGTGAAAGAGAGAGCAAACCTGAACCACCAGAAAATATATAAGCAATTTAGTGCTAGGTTATTCTACAAAAAGCCAGTTGACAAATGCGTCAATCACACTTACCTCAGATTTGCATTCCTCAACGACGTACTTCAATGACAACTGTTCGGCCATTACTCTCTGTGTCCCGAACGAAACGCAAAAGATTTATTTTACATAATAATAATCCGGGAACCACAAAACCATGCGCTTTATGCGCAGTAATCCAATTATCGGCTGATTGCCCAGCACGTGCGCGCAGTGTGTTAAAACATAAGCAGCTGTTGATTTAAGCGGCTCAAAACTTCGTTTACAAATATTGAAAATGAAATTCGAACTTGTTTTGTTAAATGAATTGTACAAGCAACTAGTTTTTTGCTGTCGGACTAGTGCGAATTTCGACGACTGTGTGTATATACATATGCATAACAGGATGATGCACGCCAAATGGAATCGTACACCATCTGTTAAAAACAGAGTTATGGCCCTTTGTATCTTGAAAAAATGCTTTTTACTATAGGCACTTTTGTGTCCGGAGCCTATCTTGGAAGTGCTTCGGCGGATTTCATTGAAACTTGGTATGAGTATATATATGCATAAGAGGATGATGCACGCCTAATGGCATTTTATACCATCTATCTGTTAAAAACAGAGTTATTGCCCTTTGTATCTTGAAAAAATGCTTTTTACTACAGGTTCTTTTGTGTCCGGAGCCATATCTTGGAAATGCTTTGGCGGTTTTCATTGAAACTTGGTATGAGTATATATATGGATAAGAGGATGATGCACACCAAATGGCATTGAACACCATCTGTTAATAATGGAGTTATGGCCCTTTGTATCTTGAAAAAATGCATTTGTTTGCGTGTCAGCAGCTATATCTTGGGAGTGCTTTGGCGGATTTCATTGAAACTTTGAATGAGTATATATATTGATAAGATAATAATTCACGCCAAATGGCATTGTACATTATCTGTTAATAATGGAGTAATGGCCCTTTTTATCTTGAAAAAATGCTTTTTTGAGTGTCAAATATAACACTTGTGTCCAGCAGCATATTGGCGGGGGATATCAATTCAACAAATTTGCTTGTTATATCTATACTTGCTTGTCTGACAATTATTATTTCTTTCAAGTTATCCACTGTTATTCCTGTATTACTTTTGATCAGTAAAGTGATGCCTTGTTTATTTGTATGTTGTCCGCTAAGATAAATATCTCCGTCCCATGCACTTTTCAATGTTTGTGCGCAGGTACGTGTGATGTGATTTTCCTGTAAAAGACTATTTCGTCTAACCATTTGAAAATTTAAGTGTGTTTGTCTTTGTTATTTAGCCCTTTTACATTTAGAGTACATATGTTAATATTCATACAAAAGGAGGAGAAATACATGCCACTTTTCTTGTTTCTAACATTTTAAAATCATTTTGTAGAGCTAGATTATTTATTGATACTAAATTATGCAAAATTATATTACGCTTTGACGTTAAAAACAATAACCTTCCATGTCGTTGATACATTCTGTTCATTAAATTGATCTACGTACTTGTTCATTTATTACAATGGTATTGGTAACTATGCCCTGCCTTCATTTAAATTGATCTCGATACCATTTTTTGAACATTTCATTATCATTAACCAGGTTTTCCAAAGGAAAAAACTGGTTATTAGATTGGCGAATGCGGGCGGGCTGGCTGGCTGGCTGGCGGGCGGGCGGAACATGCTTGTCCGGGCCATAACTATGTCGTTCATTGTCAGTTTTTAAAATCATTTGGCACATTTGTTCACCATCATTGGACGGTGTGTCGCACGAAATAATTACGTCAATATCTCCAATGTCAAGGTCGCCACGACTAAAAATAGATTTTTTGTTAAACAAACTTACAAAGGGGGTTAATTTTGTTTGTTCATTTCAAAAGTTCAGTTTGAGTTTTCTCCCTTTATCAGAATTTTTTTTCACAATGAAAACATGGTTTTGTGACAATTTTGTCCCTTGTTAACACTTTGCTTTCCGCGTGGTAAGACCACCATTGTTAAATGAATGAATAATTTAGTGAATTAGTTAAATGTGTTTGAATATCGTTCCAAAATATTTTATAACACTTGTTAGTGATGCTATCAGATCCCGAACTTTTGTTATTTTGCATTTCTTTAAGAGCTAGTCCACATTCATATTCAGTTAGTAATCCGTCACATACTTCTTTTTCCTCTTCATTTAAAGCATGATGTGTTTTTTTACAGAGGGTGTTATTTTCAACATTCTTTCGTTTATAGGGTTTCAAAAAATAGGCTTGTACTATTATTTGCACAATATTCATATTCAGTTTGTAATCCTTCACATACTTGTTATTCCTCTTCCTTTAAAGCATGATGTGTTATTATTTTACAGAGGTTGTTATTTTCGACATTCTTTCGTTTATAGTGTTTCAAAAAATAGGCTTCTTCTATTATTTGACTTTTATTTGATATGTCTTTGCCATTAACTACTAGTCTGTGTATAGTTTTGTGTTTGCTTCTACGTTTGAAAATGTTTGCACAGTATTTTGTATTGTTTTCATTGTGTTCAACATGATGTGCCTGGCTCGAAGTATTATGCCATTGAGGTGTGTGTGATAAATTCCTTCTATTATATTTTTTTTATGCCCCCCTTCGAAGAAGAGGGGGGGTATATTGCTTTGCTCATGTCGGTCGGTCGGTCGGTCCATCCACCAGGTGGTTTCCGGATGATAACTCAAGAATGCTTGGGGCTAGGATCATGAAACTTCATACGTACATTGATCATGACTCGCAGATGACCCCTATTGATTTTGAGGTCACTAGGTCAAAGGTCAAGGTCACAGGTGAAGGTCACAGTTACTGGAAATAGGCATTTTAAGGATTTAGCATGGTTCAAACAAGGGAAACAACTACCGTTTATGCATGTTCTTTTTATTACAGCATTTGCCTCCCTTTAATTCATTTAAAATCTCATTTTACAGCAGAGATTCCAAATCTGACCTGTAAATGAGCCCCATATTTACTGCCAGTGCTAGGTTACCTTTTCCCATTTGATCATTCTTAAGTATTGGTATTGTAATGCTGCTGCTACTGCTACTGCTGCTACTACTACTTCTACTACTACTACTACTACTACTACTACTACTACTACTACTACTACTACTACTACTACTACTACTACTACTTATACTACTACTACTACTACTACTACTACTACTACTTATTCTACTACTACTACTACTACTACTACTACTACTACTACTACTACTACTACTACTACTTCTACTACACCACCACTACACCACCACCACCACTACACCACCACCACCGTTCACAGTGACAAAAAACGTATTCACACAATGGCTGCTACTACAACTTATAGCCCATATAGGGGGGCATGCATGTTTTACAAACAGCCCTTGTTTTGTAAGAATTTCCTTCTTCAATGGAGGTGGCATAATTTGTGTTTCTTTTATGCATCTGTTTTTCAAGTGCTTCAATGACTTTTATGGCTTCATTTTCAAGTTTGTGTGTTTCTTTTTTTTTAGCTTACCTGAGCACAACGTGCTCATGGTGAGCTTTTAAGATCGCCTTTTGTGCCTTGTCTGTCGTGCAGCGTCAACATTTACCTTGTTAACACTTTAGAGGTCACATTTATTGTCCAATCTTCATGAAACTTAATCAGAACATGTGTCCCATTAATATCTTGGACGAGTTCGAAAATGCTTCTTGTTGTTGAAAAACCTGGGTGTCAGGGGGCGTGGCAGTTTTCCTAATATGGCTATTGTAAAACCTTGTTAAGACTCTAGAAGTTACATTTTTTGTTTAATCATCATGAAACTTGGTCGGAACATGTGTCCCAATAAAATCTTTGACAAGTTCAAAAATGGTTCCGTTTGGAAGAAAAACATGGCCGCCAGGGGGCGGGGCAGTTTTCCTATTATGGCTATAGTAAAACTTGTTCACTCTGTAGAAGTCAAATTCATTGTTCAATCTTCATGAAACTTAGTCAGAACATTTGTCCAAATGATGGGGGGGGGGGCAGTTGTCCTTATATGGCTTTAGTGAAAACTTGTTGACGCTATACTAGCCTTATTTATTGGCCAATCTACATGAAACTTGGTCAAAACATTATTTTGTCCCAATGAAATCTTAGCGAAGATTGAAACTGGGTCATATGAGCTTAAAAACTAGGTCGCTAGGTCAAATATAAGAATAAACATGTTGAAAGTCACTTTTTTGGTCTAATCTTCATGAATCAGTTTGCATTTGTCCAGTATAGTCTAGTTCCTTTTGCTCTCAGGTGAGCGCCTTAGGGCCTAACGGCCCTGTTGTTTTAAATGACGTGCATCTTATTGTTGTGTTAAGTATCTTGCCTTTAATTATTTCCCATAAGGTGTTTGGATTTGCATCTTTGTTATCTTAAACTGTATTGGTTATTACCTGTTATATTTGTGTTTGATATTGTGTATCTTTTCAGAAGCTATTATTAACTTTTAAAGTACCTTGGGCCTCTTTCAGGTTGTATTTCATGCAGTTAAAGTTCAACTATCGAGTGATCAGTCATAAATCCTGGTTTTTAAGTCGCATATTTAAAAAAATCTTATCTCCAAAATTTTGCTGTTTTTGTGTTTGAGTGCCAGGTGAATTTTCTTTCATTATGATAAACTGTATGCCTTATGTCTATCAAATTGTAGTTTTCAATAATGTTATTCAAAATGTTCCTTTTTTTGGAGTGAGTATAAAGATTTCCATTTCTTTTATCTCTAATAATGGGTTAAGAACATTATTAAAATCCTCTCCGACTATAATGTTCTTATCTTGGTTATTTATTATAACATTTGGATTCATCTATGTTCGGACCGTAAACGTTCATTAATGTTAATTGTTTTTCGTGTATTTTTATATCTATACTTGCGTGTCTGCCAATAATTATTTCGTTCAAGTAATCCACTGTTATTCCTGTATGACTTTTACTCAGACAAGCGATGCCTTGTTTATTTGTATGTTGTCCGCTAAGATAAATATCTCCGTCCCAACCACTTTGTTTGTCAATGTTTTTGCTAAGGTATGTTTTAGGTGACTTTCCTGTATAAAAAAGACATATATTACTTTTTTTGTGTAACCATTTGAAACTTTTAGTGCATTTGTCTTTGTTATTTAACCCTTGTACATTTACAGTACATATGTTTATACTCACACAAAAGGACGGAATTGCATGATACCATTCTTGTTCCAAACATTTGAAAATCATTGTGTAGAGCTAGATTATTAGTTAATAGTTCATTATGTCAAGTTATATTAAGCTTTGATGATAATAACAATTACCTTTAATGTTGATACATTGTGTTCATTAAATTGATCTCAGCTCGAAGTACTTGTTCATTTATTGTGATGGTATTAGTAACTTTGCCCTGCCTTCAGATTGATCTCAAAACCATTTTCAAACATTTCATTATCATTAGCACTTTCCTTTCAAAATGCCATCATTGTCATTATATTGACTGAAAATAGTCTACCAGTCACACATAACTTAATTAATATCTCCCTTTTTAGTTCGACTTTTAGAACAAAACAAGAGCTATTGTCATAGCCCGGTAGTCGATGTTCGCGTTTGTTTAGTTGTCTGTAAATGTCAATTTCCGCAAAGACTATCAAAGATATCCTCTTCAAACTTACAATACTTGCTCAATTTCGCCTGTTAAGTCCATACTGACAAGGCTGGTTACCATGTGACCTATATTTATAGAATTATCTGCCCTTGTTTTGACTTAGTACATAGAAATATTGTCAAATTCTCAACAAAAAACTTAATTTTCTCAAACATTGTCCAACCTTTCAACTTGACAGTCTACATACTTATATAATATGATGACATGCAACTTCTGTTAAAAGCACATACCTTTATCCTTCATATTTTACTAGTTATTAGTTTACCGACTTACAATTTCTCAAACACTATCGAAGCTTTCAAATGAGAAGCTTGACATCCGTTCAACACTTAAAGAAACCTAGCCTTACTTATGAATCTTCCTCTTCATCTCTTGAAAATGTTTGTCTGTAAAATACAATCATAAATCTAATATTTAATTTAAACTTTTTCATACATACATTGTTTTAAAGCCCCGAAGGCAGGCATATGGTTTCTGAACTGTCTGTCCGAAAAATTATACTTTTGCCATAACTTCCATACTACAGAATAATTGTTTTCACTTGATATTTGTACACAACTCTTCTTTGATCAACACCTTCCCACGGACATATTTCTTGATGACCTTGGCCCTTGAACTCAAAAGTCAAAGCACCCAATAACTTAACATTCACCATAACTTTGTGGTTCATGATTGGATTTACTTTATTTTTGTCCATAACTCCCTTTTGGACAAGACCTTCCCACTGACCTACTTTATGATGACCTTGACCATTGAATGACCTTAGCTTAAAGGTCGAAGTGTTTAAAACCAGATAGACATATTAAGCACGAGTAACATATTAAATCTTCAACTTCATAACATCAGTATACATGTACACTGTATCTGGCAGCAAAATAGCGTGGATCCGTTTGCATTTACTTCAGTTTAGTCACTACACTTCTTTCCAAGCACCCTAAATTTAGCCCCAGGCCTTCAGCGCCTTCGGCGCTTTGATATGTATTTATTATCGGTGTATGAATTGAATTAAGTTGTTATACAGGTTTTGAAGGTGCGCATGTTCAGTGATGCGGAAATCAAGATTTCCTCGTGCATAGATTTGTAGGTTGGTTCATTCGACAGGCAAGCAGGGTAGAGCGTTGACGTGCTTTAAATCGTTTTATTTTTCTGCTCAACCACATTTAATTGTGAAAGTCATTTTATTTTTGCACCATATTTGCATTCGAAATTTGTTAAATATGGACAGTCAAGACGAGAGGCGTGATCGCATAGTCGGCGAAGATAGAGCTGACAATGTAAATTGGGGTGCGCATGCGTGGACGGAAGAAGTCGTGTTTTTTCACGGAGTGCAAAAATTTAACCATTTTTAATTATTTTGAAGCCTTTTCAAGTGCAGAATGAGCGTGTGATACACCAGAAACGCAAGTTTTGACAATAGTTCAGACCCATTTATTATATTAAGTGAAATTTAAATAGAATGCCTTTATAAACCCTTCCAAAGCTGGCTCGCCACCCCTCGGTCACAGATCGATGAAATCCAAGATGGCCGCCCCCATGAACATAACGAGGAACTCTGTTGTCCTGACTTTATTACTAGTTTTAACTACAGTATTTGTGATAAACATCTTGCAATGCATTAAGTTGAAATACCATGAACAACCAAGCATAGCTATCTCGATAACACTGAAATGTTCACGTATAAACCTGATAAATAACTTTGCAAATTTGAAACCCAAATTGAGGAGGAATTCCATCGCTTTTCCAGTGAGTGTAGAAGATGTAAACAAAACAACCTTACTTGTGTTACTTCTGATTATAGCAGGAGACATTGAAGTTAATCCTGGCCCTTGTCGGCCACAATCAAGACCTAGAAATGAATCAATTTTTCCATGCGGTATATGTCAACTACCAGTTACCTGGTCCCACTTTGGTGTATGTTGTGATGAATGTAATGTTTGGCACCACAAGTCATGTGAAGACATAGACTCAAAAGAGATAGAACAACTGAACAGAACCTCAGTCGTATGGTATTGTTGTATATGTGAAAGTGTAAACATAGACAGCTTTACTTTTAATAGTTATGAACTACATACAATGAACATGTTTTTCCCCTTGTCGGGTACTACATCAACGTTAGATTCTCTAAACTCTTCAACACCATTTAGCCCGTTACATACAAGCAGCCCCCGAAACAGAGACAGTTCACGTAAATCATCGGCGAAATCAGTGTCAACGGACAAATCTCGTATAAACGGTAAATCCAGTGTTGGAAATGACTTCTTGCCCAGGAAAACTAACCTCAGACTTTTGAACGTAAATTGTTGCAGCATACGAGAGCACAAACAAGAATTCACGGCCGCCTTAGACTATGTGAAACCTGATATAATTTGCGGCACAGAGTCGTGGTTGAAAGGTGTTAGACCAGGCAAACCGATCGAAAGTAACGCTATCAAGAACTGCGAAATTTTTCCAGATAACTACATTTTCCATAGAAATGATAGAGCGTCACGCGGTGGCGGAGTGTTTACTGGTGTAAGCAAGAGCCTCATTGCAATTGAACAACCTCAGTTAGTCACCAACTGTGAAATTGTTTGGACAAAGGTGAAACTTAAAAATGAGAAGGACTTATACCTAGCATCCTTTTACATGCCACATCGAAATATTAATGATTTAAATAACTTAGACCAATCTTTGAAAAAACTTTCCGAGTGTAAGAAGAGTAAACATATTATCCTCTCTGGAGACTTCAACTGCCCGGATATTGATTGGGAAAATTTGAATGTAAATGCAAATGCACAGGATAAAAACGTACAACAAGCATTAATTGATCTATCCATAGAGCACGGCCTAACGCAAGTACACTCCCAGCCGACACGTGAAGGAAACATATTGGACTTAGTTTTCACAAACAATCCCTCACTTGTAAAATCCTCAGCCAGCATACCAGGCATAAGCGACCACGCAATGGTAGTGACAGACTCGGATGTTAAACCGATTTATAACATTCAGAAACCAAGAAAAGTGTACCTATTTTCAAAAGCAAACTGGGAAAACATCTTCTCGTTGTGTGAAAACCTGTCTAGTGACATAGTTAAGATGGCGGACCAATCACCGGACATCCAGTCAATGTGGGATAAATTCAAAAATGACCTAAACACCATCATTGAGAAAAATGTTCCATCAAAAACTTTTAAGAAGAAAAACACAGTACCGTGGTTTAATAGATCGTTAAAGAGGATGACTAAACGTAAAGCAAGGCTCTATCGGGCGGCCAAAAAATCAAAACAGTGGAATGAATTCAAACAATACCAAAGACTTTGTAAAAAGGAATTCAAAAAGGCAGAAATATCCTATGTAAATGAGACTATACAAAATGGCTTTAAAGAAAACAACTGTAAACCTTTCTGGAGATACATTAAATCCAAAAAACAAGATAACATTGGTGTAGCACCACTAAAGTCAAAAGGAAACTTGTTCTGTGAGGGAAAAGACAAAGCACAAATTCTCTTGGATCAATTCAGTTCCGTATTCACAAGGAGAGACAAACGTGTATTACCGCCATCAGAAAAACAGTATAAATCCAAGTTACCTCCCTTAGACATAACAACATCCGGAATAGAGAAATTATTAACATCACTGAAAGTCGCAAAAGCGATCGGTCCAGACAACATTCCAAACATAATATTGAAAACCTGTGCTAAACAACTTGCACCTGGAATACGCCAAATCTTCCAAACATCAGTAGACAGTGGCGAACTACCATCCGATTGGGTTAATGCTAATGTCACACCGGTATTCAAATCAGGAGACGTACACCTCGCCGAAAACTACAGGCCAGTATCATTAACATCCGTACTGTGCAAAAATCTTGAACATATCATTTGTAAGCACTTACTGAACCATCTCGAGAGAAATAATATCCTTACAAACCTAAATCATGGATTTCGATCAGGCTTTTCGTGCGAAACTCAACTACTAGTTACTATGAATGACTTATTATCTTTCTATGATGAAGGCATACAAACAGACGTCATTATACTAGATTTTTCCAAGGCTTTTGATACCGTGCCACATGGCGAACTTTTATATAAGCTGGAATGCTTTGGCATAACTGGAACAATCCATACATGGCTCAAAACTTTTCTCACAAAACGATTTATGCAAGTTGTAGTAGACGGCGAAGTCTCCCAGAAGTCCACAGTGGACTCCGGCGTCCCTCAAGGCACGGTACTCGGACCCCTTATGTTTCTATGTCACATTAACGACCTGCCACTTTCAGTCAAATCACAAGTGCGCCTTTTTGCGGACGATTGCCTGTTATACCGGAAAATAAAAACTCAGAAAGACTTTGATATTCTTCAGAATGACTTGAAAGAACTTGAAAAATGGGCTGATAAATGGGGCATGCGTTTTAACGCGAAGAAATGTTACGTAATGTCAATTAAGAACAAGACTCCACACTTTTATTCCCTATGTGACCATATTCTCAAACAAGTGCCCGATAATCCATACTTGGGACTAACCCTTTCTGAAGATCTAACTTGGTCAACTCACATAAGTAAATTGACAAAGAAAGCAAACTCGACAATGGCTCTTCTACGTAGAAATTTAAAGAACTGCCCTATGGATTGTAGGAAAACAGCGTACCTAGCGCTAGTGAGATCCTGTCTGGACTACGGCTCTTCAATTTGGGATCCTTACTTAAGTCGTGACATTGACAAAATTGAACAAGTGCAAAAACAAACTGCCCGCTTCATAACGGGAGACTACAAATCAAGAACGGCAGGCAGCGTTACCAACATGTTAAAACATCTAGAATTACCACCTCTAGAAGAACGGCGTAAAATCAACCGTCTAGTGATGCTCTACAAAGTGGCCGAGGGGCTGGTGCCAGCTATACCAGCATCCGATTAGTTGAAACCAGCAAGGGTCAAAAGGCAAATTAAGGCGAAACAATATAGTGACTGTGTTACATCCAATATAATAGATAAACAAGTAATAAATAATGACAGAGGCTTTGTAGTGAAAAACTCAAATAGTAGTCAATTTAAAAACTCATTCTTTGTGAAAACCGTGTTAGAGTGGAACCACCTGGACAGTAGAGTGGTCCACGCAGAGACAGTTGAGGGCTTTAAAGCTGCCCTCCATTTTGACTAGACGCACTCCCCGGTGTACTACGCCGTAACTGGCCCTTCACCGTATTAAGCAGAAGCAGAAGCAGAAATGGACACACGGAGCGACCACGTGGTAGCAGTCACGAAGGTAGGCCCTCGGGGGAATAGGGAAGAATTGTTTGACGTGTTTGGTCTATTTAGAAGCTACTTTGATTCACAGTTGTCATCGTTAACAAGGGATATTACAAGCCATAAAAATGTTGATAAAATTGATGTGCCTGCTTTCAAGAGTGCCTCGTGTAAACATCAGTTCGTGTTCAATACTGAAATCTGCTCTTTGCTTCAATGTATATTAGACAGCGATAGCCATGGCTTTGCTAAAGAAAAGGCAAAAGAAGGTTTGAAAAAACTAACTTACAGAAATAAACTTGTCAGGTTAGCTGATTCTTCCCCCGGGGGCTGGGCCACTGTTGCTGAATATGAAAAACCAGTAATAGGGTCAGATAGTGATGATGAAAAGAAAATAAACAAAGCCGAGGCTAGAGCTGTCAAAAAACTGAAATCAAATCCTTCTAATTCGTTGAATGTACGTTCTGTTTTCAATCGTTTGGCTGATCGACCATCTGCTTCCGCTTCCCCGGCTCCACCACCGCAGGATCCTTTTGTTGGTCCTCTTTTCCCATCTCGACCGATGGCTATGGGGGTCGAGCGCCAACAGTTTTTTCGGCCCTATCCAGCCTGAGCCGGTGCCAACACCACGTGCTTCGCTTGTGGACGACAGGGCCATTTCCGGCGCGAGTGCGAGTGGGTTAACCGTTTCCAGGGAAACATCGTGCCTAGACGGGAGACCGGAAATCCCGATAGAAAACCTATCATATGATAAGTATATTGCTGGTTTAGACATTTCTGACATTGATGCGCATTGTGAAAAAAGTATCAGTTATCACATTCTTCAACTGTAAAAGGCAGTTTAAAGAGACATGTTCGTTTTTGGAAAAGCATCGGTGCCAACCCTGATATAATTTACTGTATTGTAGGCGGTTACAAATTACCATTAATAGAATTACCTGAAAAATGTGTATCTGCAAATAACCAATCAGCTGTAAAGCATATAGATTTTGTAAACGAGTCCGTGCAGGATATGTTAAATAATGGCTTTATTGTAGAATCAATAGAAATCACTCATGTTGTAAGTCCATTAAGTGTAGCCGTAAATGCAGCCGGCAAGAAAAGGTTGATTTTAGATTTACGCTTTGTTAATAAATACATATGGAAAGAAAAAATGACTTTCGAAGACTGGAAAACGGGGATTGAATATTTTGATCCGAATTGTTTTTGCTTCAAGTTTGATTTGTCAAAAGGTTATGATCATTTGGACATATTTTCTGAACACCAGAAATATTTGGGATTTTCTTTAAATGGTAAATACTATGTTTATACAGTGGTTCCTTTTGGTTTGTCATGCGCACCTTTTTGTTTTGTTAAGTGCCTTAGGGAGATCATTAAATACTGGCATTTTAATGGCATAAAAATTGTTATGTTTTTAGATGACGGTTGGGGTACTAATTCTAATATTGAAAATGCAACACAAGATGCAAATTTTGTTCGAAATACATTACACGAAGCTGGACTTGTAATCAATGAGGAAAAGTCAATATGGATACCAGTTCAGAGGCTAGAATGGGTAGGATTATTCTGGGATAGCCAAATGTTTTCTATCGAAATTCCCGATAGAAGAACGCTTGATTTAAAAAATACTCTTTTAAAGGTATTTTCTTCCATGCCAGTGGTTTCGGCTAGGGATTTAGCTAGATGTACGGGGAAAATTATTTCTATGATGCCTGTTATAGGTAGTCTATCAAGATTAATAACTAGATATCTTTATTCCGTAATCACCTCTAGACAGTCGTGGGATAGAGTTATAGCCCTTGATCCAGATAGCTTTTGTATTTCAGAATTAAGATTTTGGTTAGATCGCATAGATGGCATACAATCAAGACCTCTAAGTAAATGTACATGTGTCGAAGTTTTGAAAGTGTACAGTGATGCAAGTGGGTTTGCCTGCGGGGCTTACATTGTTGATAGGCCAGATTTCATTTTTCATGATATATGGTCTAATGATGATTGCAATAAAAGTTCTACTTATAGAGAAATTAAAGCAGTATTTCTAGCTTTACGGGCTTACGGTAATTTTTTAAGGGGGAAAACTGTTAAGTGGTTTTCTGACTCTCAATCATGTGTACAAGTGGTGAAGGTAGGCAGTTCTAATCTCGAGTTACATGATCTAGCTCTGAGCATTTTTAGTATTTGTTTGAAGATGAACATAGGACTTGAAATACAATGGGTTCCTAGAGAATTAAACTCCATTGCCGATTGTATTAGTAAAATTAATAATACAGATGAATGGGAAGTTTCACGAGATTTCTTTGAGTATTTGAATAGCATCTGCGGTCCATTTTCGATTGATCGCTTTGCTACTTTTAAAAATAAAAAGACTTTGAGATATAAATCAAAATTCTATGATTTTGAAACGGAAGCAGTTGATTGTTTTACCCAGTTTTAGGGTGCCGATTTGAATTGGTTAGTACCACCTATTTATCTGGTAGGAAAAACAATTATGCACCTTCTAGAATGCAACGCGCATGGCGTTTTGGTGGTACCTAGATGGCCTAGTGCAGCCTTTTGGCCATTCTTATTTGAGGCCGGCAATGTACAAAAGCATTTTTATAAAGGATATTATTGTGTTCGACAAATGTCAGAATATTTTTGTGAACAACAATCACTCTGTATTTAGCTCTAGTACTTGCTATTCGAATATAACTACACTATATGTGCGTTGTTATGTGAATGTGATAGGAATGTTTTCGACTGTTTTGCTATACTTAAGGTATAGTTTGGATACGTCACGTGTTTTTATTTGTATTTATGATTTAATGGATATTGTTTTGCATGTATGGCTATGAAGAATGTATAGAAACCATGTTTGGTGAATGTTTTGTTCGACTGGTACCGTTTGCACCTGGTGCTTACGAAGTCGTGTACAGTACACGAGGAATGGAATATTTGCAAAAAAGAAAGCAAATGATATGTTTTTAAAAGGATAATACTTGCAAAAAAGAAAGCAAGGGTTAAAATTAACACTTTTTATATTATAATACTTGCAAAAAAGAGAGCAGGGGTAATGTAAATACAAATTGGAGATTACTTGCAAAAAAGAGAGCAAGGAAATTATTAAAGTAAGTAAATTTACAGTATTAATGTATGCTTTTATTGGAAATGATTTATACATTTGACAGATGCCTTAAAGATGGGTCGCTGGATCAGCAGAGAATGTCTTCCATCAGAATTGCAAAAGTCTCAAGAAATTCTGAAGGATTTTGTCAAAACATCAAAGTCAGATAACACCTACAAACAGTATAATACTTATCTTAAAGCATATAATGCATGGTGTAAAAAGTACGACTTTAATCCTTTGCCAACGACGGATTATCATGTCAGTCTGTTCTTGGCTACCCTTAAAAATTCTTGTCCGTCTGCCTCAAAAATTAACGCGATTGTATATGGTATTTCATGGGCTCATAAAATTGCGGGATTTTGTGATCCTTGTGAGTCTGATCTGGTTACTTTTGCTTAAAATGGATTAATAAGGTCAAATTCAAAACCACCAGTTCAGAAATACCCGATAACTATAGAGGATATGATAAAGATTGTTAAACATTTTGGTCACTCTGATTCCTTATTAGATTTGAGATTCGTCACAATGTGTTTGGTATGTTTTTCAGGTTTTTTGAGATTTAGCGAATTGGTTTCTTTAAAAAGATGCGATGTATCATTTTTCGAGGATTGTGCTAAAATTAACATTTGTAAGAGTAAAACGGATCAATTGTGCAAGGGCGAACAGGTGACTATTTGTAAAACAAATTCAGATTTATGTCCTGTATATTACTTACAAAAATATATCTTGAAGCAGCTATTCCAGATACTTCAAAAGATTTTTTGTTTAGGAACATAAAACATTGTAAGAAAATGCATAAAGACGTGTTAGTTGGCTCAAAGCAGATGAGTTACAGTAGGGCACGAGAAATCTTACGTGACAAACTTAGTGCTATTGGACTTAATCCTAATGTTTACGGTTTGCATTCATTTCGGTCAGGGGGAGCAACTGCTGCTGCAAATAGCGGTGTGGCTGATAGATTATTAAAAAAGCATGGGCGGTGGAAAACTGATAATGCTAAGGATCGATACGTGAGAGATTCGGAAGAAACACAAAAAATTGTTTCTTCTCATTTGGGTTTGTAAATATATATGGTACTTGATGTTGGAAATAGAAAATTTTACATCATATTTTGCCCCGTTCTTTTTCTGTCGATAAATTACCCTGCTTGTCATGACACTTAAACAACTGTGTTTGTTTTTATTATAAATGGTTAGATGATTAATAATTTGTGTTTGACATAAAATAAAATGGAATATAAAACATAAATGTATTTATTATCGGTGTATGATTGAATAAAGTTGTTATACAGGTTTTGAAAGTGTGCATGTTCAATGATGCGGAAATCAAGATTTCCTCGTGCATAGATTTGTAGGTTTGTTCATTCGACAGGCAAGCAGGGTAGAGCGTTGACGTGCTTTAAATCGTTTTATTTGTTAATGCTATGTTTTGTTTAAAGGCTAATATTATGCTTTATGTGTTTCAGTGAGTGTTAAGAGAGTAGAAGGATGACTTAAGATAGAAAGAGGCATTGGTTCCGGACATTAACGAGTATACTTGTTATACTCCATTTTTCACAGTTCTATGTATAATGACACTTATTTGCCGTTCATACTTTATGGCAATGTTTTTTATTTTTGGAACCAGTGTTTGTGCGTGTGTTTTCAAGAGATAAATTACCCTGCTTGTCATGACACCTAAACAAATGTGTTTGTTTTTATTATAAATGGTTAGATGATAAATAATTTATGTTTGACATAAAATGAAATGGAATATAAAACATAAATGAGTTTAAGGTCAATAGTGGTAAAATCCTATTCTATAAATAGAATATAAACAGTGCGCATTAATAACAGTTTCACGAGTCACTGCGTTTGAATTACGCCCACAAGTACTATTGAATTTCAACGATTTAAGAGTTAAAAAAGAGATTTACATTGTGTTCTGTTTTGTTAAGAAAAGTAAGACATATATTGAGTTTCTTCCATATGGTGTACACATGTATTTATCAAATGTTATCTTTCCCTTTGCATTGAAATATATTGCAAGAGATATTGTGAGTAGACAAATAACAGTAACATTTAACAAATAGAAGTGTATACAAACACAGACAAGACTAACTGCATAGCCCGATACACTTATCAGACTTTGTAGGTGATTTTTTTTTCATATAAGAAATAATGTTATACATGGTATTCATTAAGCGAGATGACATAACCAATGTTTTCAAATTAAATTAGATATTATATATATTATTTATTATATGTTATTTTCTATATACATTAAATTAAGTTATATATTTTTTTATATATTATTTATTTTATATAATTTTCTATCTACAAAAAGCATAATCAACTTATATCATGCATAATGTTGGAGTAAAAAAGGAAGAAAACACAACAAAACTAGATTCCTCTCACCGGATCAGCAGCGGCAGGTTAGATCAATGCAGTGATCACACTCAGGCGAGGAAACATGTGTTAATTACGCTTGGCACGGAGTTCACGGAATTCACGAATCACTGTGTCAAATTTGTCATACAGGTCAAATTTAATGCGCTCTTGTCGTTTAGTTAGCGCGAACACAGAGCCATTGAAGAACCACGTTGACTCGATGTCCTTGTGGAGCTGAAGTCGGCTCATCAGTCCTGTATTAAAGGGATCTTTTCACGCTTTGGTAAATTGACAAAATTAAAAAAAGTTGTTTCAGATTCGTAAGTTTTCGTTTTAGTTATGATATTTGTGAGGAAACAGTAATACTGAACATTAACCATGCTCTAATATAGCCATTATATGCATCTTTTGACTATTTTAAAACCTAAAAATTATAAAGCGTTGCAACGCGAAACGATTGAATAACTTGGAGAGTTCTTTTTGTGTCGTTAAATTTTGTGAAACTACGAAGATTGCTTATATAAGGTATAAAATACGTCAAGAATGTGTACTCGGCGGAATAGCTCAGTAGGCTAAAGCGTTTTTACTTCAGGACTCTGGCAGGACTCCAGCACCCGATTGTATAAACGCTGGTTAAAGTTACCGCTCGGTAACATTCAAACCTTGGTAAGTTTGCGGTCATTCAGGTATAGTAACCTTCAAGGTAACTCGATTGTATAAACACGATATACCGCCAAGTAACCTAACCGCGCATAGTGGATAAATAAAGTGTAAATTTTAACTATGAGTTCATCAAAATGACCAGGGACAAATTGATAATGCTGTCGGGATTTGCATCATTTAGCGGAATCCCTGGTGCTTCCAAACTGCAAGAGAGTGCTTACAAAGACGTCTATTCTTCTAGTTGTTCTAGATGTAACATAAAAATTATACATGGTCGTCGTAACATGCTAGACTATTCTTCTAATTTGGCTTATGTTTACAATAAACTTACTTTACTTTCTTGTACATTAAGGGAATTTACCATAGACAAATAAAACATTGTTCAATTTTAAATATATCTTTGTATGCAGAAATCTGCAAATGCCACCGAGTTCACCAACGGCTATTATTTGTGTCGTGTTCTGGGAAAACTGGGCATAATGCATGTGCGTAAAGTGTCGTCCCAGATTAGCTTGTTAAGTTCGCACAGGCTAATCACGGACGACACTTTTCGCCAAAAATTGATTTTTGCTAAAAAATGTCATAAACGCGGAAAGTGTCGTCCCTGATAAGCCTGTGCGAACTGCACAGGCTAATATGGGACGACACTTTAAGCACATGCATTATGCCCATTTTTCTCAGATTACGACACATTTGATTAACTGCTCCGGTTCATTTTAACAGCAGTAATGTACATAGAGTACATGACGTAGCGTGTGACGAAGAAGAAAGTTTATTGAGTTCTCATTTGAATATAATGATATGATGGCATAAGGGTCTTTATTTAACTATGCTAAAATAATTATCAAAGACCCTAGATGCAAACTCGTCAATTATTGAATTAAATGGATTATTTATGGATTTTAAAGGATTATTAAAGGTATGATACTAGTTCGAACGTGTTTTGTTTTTTGTTTGAACTTTTGTTGTTCCCTGTTCTCGGAGAAATGATTTTAACATAGGCGCCATTGATGCATCGGATCACACACGGCATACCCATAACAGAATATAAGAAACACGTTCTGTGCGTCCTTAAATTCGTCGTCCGAAGTAGGAAATCGTATTGCCCTGTAAATTAAGTCAAATTAAGTGTCAGTCGCTGCAATTTGTTGTTTACTCGTCAAAATTGTGAAGGTCGTCGATGGTTAGCTTTTATAATGTCGCGCGCCGCGGCCATTTTGTGTAAGTTACCTCTCGGTTACTTGTACTTACCCACCTAGAGAAGCAGGGTATGTTTTAACTGGATTTTAACCGATCGGTATAACTAACCAAATTTTATACAAACGCTTACCGACCAGTAACCAACATGTTACCGACTTTTAACCGCCGGTATGTGGTTAACCGCCGGTTTAACTGTTTATACAATCGGGTGCAGGGGTCACTGGTTCGAAACCTGCTCCGGGCAATGTTCTTTTCCTTTTTTTAAATTTTTTTCTTGATTTTTTACTGGAGCTTTTATGATCCAATGTTTACATTTATCAAAATAAAGCATTTAATGAATAAGTTAAAAAAAATGCCAAAATCTGTGAAAAGGCCCCTTTAAGGGCGGTGACGTCATCCACCAGGCGGTGGCCAGCGTTCTTCTTTTTTTTTCGCTTCCTCATCACTGCGCTTTTATCGTCGTTATTCCCGAGCTTTATGAGAACAGGTCTTGTCTGCCCCTTTTTAGTAGGGATTCGATGCATAGCAACGATCTGTTCTGGCTTGATTTCAAGATTTTGTTCTAGAAATAAAGCTGTTATTTTTGCCGAGAGAGTTGGTATGTTTTCGTTTTGGTCCTCTTTAACATCCATAATTTTTATATTGTTTTTTCTCGAATACTGTTCATTGTGATTCATTTTTTAATATACTTGTTAATAACAGGACAATTGGGAAATAAATGTGAAATTATTACAGTGGTACATAAAACATCATAATTACAAGCCTTAGTATACATATGTGTGCTATATTAGCTTTTTAATACATCATTAGCCCTTTGAAAAGGTATTGAAAAAAGGAGATATTGGTCATTATGAAATATTTCTCATTTAGATACCATGCTTTCAAAGGTTGTAGATTGCAAGCCACATTAATTTGTATGCGGGTCAAAGAGTTAAATTAATTGATCAAACAATTATATATTTCTAATAATTACCTGATACTACATCTATCACTGTTCCAATATACCATTTGCTGTTATTGGTTTCCTTATCAACAATCCATTTGTGTCGAATCTGTCGACCAACAAACTTTGCTGTTCTGCATCGACCAGTCCTTTTAATGGTGCAAACTTCTTAATAAAATATTATTTATAAACAAGATGGCCCGAAAGGCCCAAAGTCGCTCACGAGAGATTGAAAGAAACTGACCTGGCCTGTGCAGCCCAAAATGTCATTATAACAAATGTTCTAACTAATTTTCATGAATAGTAAACACCATGGCGGGCACGTTTTAAAACAGACCGGATACATTTTCGTACACATTCAAAATATTATTATTCGACATTAAAACAAAAATTTTGACCAAGTTTCATAAAGATTGGACAATACATGTGACATAAAAAGTGCAAACAAGTTTTTTCAATAGCCATATAAGGAAAAATGCTCCAACCCCAGGTGGCCATGTTTTTCAACCAACTGGAACAATTTTTGAACTCATCCGAGATATTGTAAGGACAATACTTGTGACAAACTTTTATGAAGATCTGACAATAAATGTGGCCTATATTGATAGCAATGTTTTACTAAAGCCATATATAGCCATATAAGGAAAAATGCCCCGCCCGCCATGTGTTTAAAGCAACCGTAACTATTTTCAAACTCATGCAAGATATCATTGACACCAATCATCTGATAAATTTCATAAAGATTGAAAATAAATGTGGCTTCTAGAGTGTTAGTTTAAACCTATTTATTTTAGCTCTAATGCATCGAAAGCCTAAGGCTTATATAAACGCTCTTGAGTCCGTTTCCTGGGACTATAACCAGTACATGGTGTCTTTGAGGGACATGCAAAGAACGCTCAAATGCCGTTAATCAAACCTGTGACCCCCGGTCACTAGGCGTACACCATATCCACTACACCACTGCGACCTAAATGTTGACGACGCACGCCCCACAACAGACAAAAGGCGATCACAAAAGCTCACCATGAGCATATTGTGCTCAGATGAGCTAAACAAATTGTATACATGAATACTCAGACTACATGCATGTTCAATTAACATGAAATTCTATTTTCTATCAACATAAACATTAATTGCCAAATAAACAAAGTTTGACGGAAGGACAGACAGACAGACTGACGGACCGATCACTATATGCCCTCCTTCGGGGGCATAACAAAATACATAGAGGATATAATTTTATTAAGGTTTTAAATATCAACTATTGTTCCTGCCTACTAACGCTCGATTGGTTATTGTCGGCTCGGGTACTACTTACACGTACCCCGGGTACTCTTAAGTATACTTACATGTACCCCGGGTACGGTAATAATACTCAAACGTACCCGGGAATTTTAACGCTTAATCGGTCGCTGTCGGCTATTTTTTTTGAAAATAATTATGTTCACATTTATTGCAATTTTCTGTTAAAAAGACTCATTTTGATCGGAATTCTTACTAAAATTTCATGTTGATGCATTTTTTTTCAAAAGAGATGTTTGTTTAAGATATACAATATCGTTTTACGGTAATTGATTGCGCGTCTTACAACAACGGATTTTTGCGGGAATACAACTCGGGTACAGTCTAGTATCGACCGGGTACGTTTAAGTATATTAACCGTACCCGGGGTACATGTAAGTATACTTAACGGTACCCGGGGTACATGAAAGTAGTACCCGAGCCGACTATGACCAATCGAGCCCTACTTACCAGTAGATATTGCTAATTTTAGGAATAGTTTACTATTGACTTAGAAGTCATATCACACAGGAGACATTTAAATGAGCCTTGTTCTGAGAAAACTGTGCATAATGCATTTGCTAAAACTAAGTGTTTTCCCAGATAAGCCTGTGCAGTACACACAGGCTTATCAGGGACAACACTTTCCGTCTCAATTGGATTTTTGCGAAGAAGAGAATGCATTTAAACAAATAATGTCATATAATTGGAAAGTGTTGTCCCTAATTAGCCTGTGCGAACTGCACAGGCCAACCTGGGACGACACTTTACGCACAAGCATTATGCCCAGTTTTCTCAGAAGGAAACTCAAATGGAAATATAGGAATTGATATTGCTCTAATAAGCCCAGAGTTGTTATGTCATAGATCTATCCTTATACCATATTGCTCAACCTAAAACATTAAGAAAATGGGCTGTCAGTTGTAGTGCATTCAAGTCACTGTGACCTTGACCTTTGACCTGAAAATCAAAAGGGGTCATCTGCCAGTCATGATCAATGTACCTATGAAGTTTCATGATCCTAGGCCTCAGCGTTCTCGAGTTATCATACGGAAACCATTTGGTGGACGGACAGACAGACCTACGGACAGA
The DNA here is from genome assembly GCF_020536995.1 of Dreissena polymorpha. NCBI lineage: Eukaryota > Metazoa > Mollusca > Bivalvia > Myida > Dreissenidae > Dreissena > Dreissena polymorpha. The sequence continues at coordinate 77,234,568 of NC_068361.1, read as the reverse complement.
CGGACCGACATGTGCAAAACAATATACCCACTCTTCTTCGAAGGGGGCATAAATATAATGAGTAATGACTAATACAGACATCTTCGTACAGCGATAACCATGATTACTTTCATCATTTCTTAACATGAAAACAAGAGCTTTGTTTGTGAAACACCATGTCCCCTGGGCTCTACTGCGCGTTGAACCCATATATGTTACCTTTGACCTTGACATTGACTTTTCAACACTCAAAATGTGCAGAAGCTCCATGACATACACATGCATGCCAAATATAAAGTTACTATATTAATTATTTCAAAATTCATAAACAAGGACATGTTAAGCTTTTGTACTGACACACATACAATGACAGACAGACAGGCCAAACACAATATACTCCTAATCAATCGATCCGGGGGCATACAAATGCTATTTTGCTGTAAGTTATTAATTATCTTAGCAGGATGAGTTGATAAGAACAAACAATAAATGTAATTTAGATGATTATTTGACTTAGTTACAAGGAAAATCTACAATCCACATTTAAATATGCCTACACTTTTACTAATTTTTCACTTTTACAGTTTGCATACGTGGAATTTAATTCATTTTTATAAAAATGCATATATCAATTTACTTTTGTTGTTTTACACGTAATTTGCCATTAAAAACATAGTGACAAAAATATAAATTTGTCATTATGAACTATTTATCGTTTAGTCGTAAGGTTTTCAAATGTTGTCGGTTGCAAGATACAAATGATAATATTTAATGTAACTTCTTTTAAAGCATGGATGGTAATTAAGTTCTTTCAATGTACATTGTTAAATATTTCACTATGTTACTAAAATTACTTTGAAAGCATCAGCAAAATTACCAAAATCTTTATTAAAAATTTGTTTTGTCAATTATGGTTAATCATAAATATATATATATATATATATTCTATACCTTTGGTGTTGAAATGTTATTGACATCAGTCAATGTATCATCGCATAGATGGGATGGACCCGCTGTTTGATCATCTACATGTACTACCAATTTTGAACGTTTTACTAATGGCTTGGAAACCCTTGTACATTTTGTCTTCGTCACTTCAACTCGTCGATTAGGAATAAACTGAAATGAAGTAAATATACATTTATTAAGTTATCTCTTAAAGTACTGTATTACATAGTGTTTACCCTTTTCATGTTCCCGAATTCTGCATAACACTAAACCATAAAGATGAAATCATATATGAAATATTTTATTTATTTTAATTAAAATCATTAATTAAAAATGTGAAATTCTGTACTATTATAAAATTTATCATATGTTGCATTGTTTTTAAATTTAATTTTCTTTAAATATGTCAGAATGTAATTGTATTAGGAAAAAGATTAATTATAAAATTGATGTCAGTGCATAACCCAGAAAGGGTTATTTAAAAAAAAATATATACATATATATATAATTTAAGGTCACATTGTGAGGGACATACATTTGTTGCAAATCATCAGACTAGGACAAGCTGATAGTATGTGTATCTCCTCTTGGTAGTGATTCTTCCAATGAAGCTCATTGAATTACATCATTTAGTAACTGTTGTTAAGATAGACGGACAAACAGACAGATACATATATGATACCCCCAAAAATAATTTAGCATAAAACATATAGACAACACTTACCCATGGCTTGTTTGGTTGTTTGGTTGTCTAATTCCAGTATATGTTCCCATTCTTGGAAGGGCTAATTCAGGAAGCATGAACTTCACTTTACAGTTCCTTTGTATTCGTTCAATAAACATGGCATATGGTTTTGATCGTCTTACCACAAAATCACACCATGGTTTTTCAAAAATATTTAATTGTCCTTGAATTTGGTAATACAAGCTATGGGTTTTTTAAGCTGAATTTTCCGTTTTACACATTCCAAACAAAAATTTGGCACTTTTTTCACAGCTTCTTTTATTAAATATGAATTTGTTTGCAGCAGATTCTTAATTTCCAAAAGACCATTAGATTCTTTTGATAAGACAATTCCATCAGTTGAAGCTGCTAGAAAGGTGTGTTCTTTACAAATTCTCAATCCATTTCTCTGCACTTCAACATTTCCTTTAACATTTTTATATTCTATGATAGTATTGTCCTCTTGTGCCAGTCCTCTGATTGTATGGATGTTACCAGAGAATTTGGAATACAGCATATTATTGACTAAGCTGTAGATACATTTTTGTTGCGGCGAGAAATAACCTTTCCAAAGTTGGAGCTAGTTAGCCTTATACTTCTTTCTTTTTTTCACAATTCTGATTGGGATTAATTAATGTTTTTTTTCAATATCGATTATTCAGTATCTGTTTTTAATATTTGACATTCATAAAATTGGTCACACACAGTTTTGAGTTGGTCTGCTGTTACATCAGGTGAATCATCTAAATTGCTCCCATAATTAATTTAAGCTTTTTTACAAGTGTTTTCCTTCAAATTTTGAAATTTAAGTTTACGTCTTAATGATTTACTTTCTGGTTTAGCCTGATATTTGGCACTTGCATAATTTTTCTTTGTTTGTCTGTGCACAGCTTCAAAAAAATACTGTCCACCCAGGTTTTTTTTTCAGGACTGTCTGCACCTCCGGGAAACGGAGGCATTCCCAAAGCAAACGGACCCGTTCCCAATCGAATTTTGATTGCATTTTTCCCAATTCCAAAAAATAAAATCTTCCAAAATCGTAAAAAGTAAACATAATTTATATCGAAAGAGTGACTTCCCTTCATTCGCGACGTAATAAGCCTTTAGTGACACAGATGTGTTGGTGTATTTGCCGGATGCATTTACTCTCAGCGATGACGTTCGAACTATTCCGCATTATATACGAGTATATAGAGCCTCACAATACACATTCTAAACCATATCTGTAGACGCTTATTTTCAATCATGGCTTCGCACAATAGTAAATATTACATTAAAAAACCACGAAAAATAGACGCTTACGGATGTGTAACGATATCATCGATGTTTTCGAAACGCTCAGAATCATCCGAAATTACTGCCGCTAGTAACCCTGAACAGACAGGCTCGGACGATACGCAGCAAAATGTAACAGCAACAGAAGTAATGCCAGGGCCGTCAATCACAAAATCGGCAACTAAATGCTCAGAGCCTTGTAAGAAAGTTGTAGTTCAATCGTCATTTAATACATTAAAGTATGAAATGAAATACCCATGGCTCTATTTTAGCTCAGCCAAATATTTTGCTGTAACTTGTGTTTGGGCAGTGTTTGTTTTGCATGTGTGTATATAAAGAAAATTGTTCAACCACATACTTATTTAAGCATTATTAATTCTTTTTTTCCCAAAATTAGCCGTTTCACGAAGCAAAAATTCCAAAAATGGGCAATTTAGTCGATAAAAAATTCCCAATTTGGTCAGACTCCTTTTCCCAAAGTAGGCAGAAAACCCCTGCCACCTTGTTCTTTGGTTACATGTTTAAATGTTCTTACAGACCATTTCTCACCCAGGTTTTTTCGCAAAGCACCACCAAAACATCGTGCGTGCCAAGATCCTCTTCCATATCGATTTACAACCTTTCCTCCATCAAATTTTGCTCTTATTGACATCCAGCTTTCGGATAAATTGGTGGTAAAATGTCCTATCAAACGATTACTTTTGTTTGTAATTCGGTTTAAAAATACTTGCACATTCCTTACTACTTCTGTTAGTTCCGCCATTTGACACTGTTTTTTTTTAATGCATTTCGGCTGTTTTCCATTTCAAGATGTGAAGGCAATTTCCAAAATTCATATTGTTCGTCTATAATTTCATTAAAATAATCATTATCTCCATTTTCATTATTTAATTTATCAACACTGTCAATGTTTTCTTTTTTAATCTTCTTGGTGCAGAAATTACTACATTTATCATGAAAGCCTAAAATGTGATATATAGAGTTTATAATGTCTTTTTTCAATTGTTTAGGGCCATTTTCCGAATATCTCATTTTTATAGCGCATCTCACAGCGGTTGTAAGCCTTACCCGATTCAGTTTTGTTAGTTTTCCTTTTCCTTTTAGGTGAGGTTTTTCAGCCACAAGCTTTTCCAGGTTTGCTCTTAAGAATTTGCACGTGTGGTTTGCACATTCCAGTTTTTTTTTATACTTTTACCCCATACAGGGATTTGTTCTTGAAGTTGGGGATACACAGAACTGTCTCCATCCCCTATCATGTAAATGTGTCTCAGTCCATGTGTAGATTCTGCTTCAAGGAAGCCCTGAACTATAATATCTGTTTCCATTGCCTGGGAACTTTCATGCCAGTTTTTAAAACATTTATGTGGTTTAACTTCATTATTCGTGTTTATTGCCCTAGAGCACAATATGCAATACTTATTTCTGACACCAATGTACAATAGTTTCTTCGTTTCTGCCCCGAAAATAACAGCTACACCACCTGATGCGTTGTATGTGTGTTTTGTGTCCTTTTGGACCAGCCACCATCACAAATGACAGTAATATAGGGGATTCCTTCATGAAAATGCCCCTTTTCAATAGCTTTACGCCTCTCTTCTGCACCAGCCTTCAACATTTCATCTTTAATGGACTTTGACCACCAGTCACCAATAGTGTGTTCCAAGCTAGAAAACATATTTGATGTTAAAGGGGGTATATTTAAAGTGCTTAGTTGTTTTTGCAGGTCAGTTGTACCTCCTCCACTTGCCATAGTTCCCCAAACAGCTCTAACATTAACGTCGAAAAGTCCATTACCCTGTCTTTTACTTGTTTCCAGTTTGAACTCTTTATCACATCCAGCACATATGGCCATCAAAATGCTAAAAGGTCCACTCTTGCATTTTCATATTTAAGAGTCATGGGGCTTTCATTTTTTGTTGCAATAATAATTGCTTTGGGACACAAACATACATGCGCTGTAATGGTAGATACATGTTTTTGCAAACAATCTAAATTGTCAATTCTTTCTTGTATTTATTCATTCTAAATTTCAATTTATTCGTACCACTCTTTAGTAGCCTGCTGCTCCCTGCAGAATTGCATCTTATGCGACGCACTACCAACTTTGTTCCACAATTATTTGTAATTGTCACTATTTGATATGGACTTACATGTTTATCAACACCAGTTTTGTATTTTTCTTTTATGTGGCGAAATAAAGCTGACTGTTTTCTCTTACTCTTTTGACTGTTGCGGCCAACAGCTTGTCCAAACAACCTTTTATTTCTTCCATACTTGCCCTTCTTCATAACAGCCATAATTAAAACAATTGTAACACAGAAGAGTACACAAACAATGAAGTTTAAAGCACTAAACAAACTCTAAGTCGAATACACTACACACTGTGACACGTATGATTCACCATGCTTTTCTCAATTTTCATTCACGTAATTTTACGTTATGATACACGGTGAAACTTACCTTAAGTATATCGAAACATAGAAACACAAAATGATAAAACGGTTGATAGAAAAATGTTTATATTAGTTAATAAACGTATTTCAATAATTAACTTACCTTGATCAACAACAGGTTAACTCAGCAACACCAATTTATCGATAAAACTTGCTATTGACTGTTGTTAACATCGTCGGAAGTGGACCCAATGACAAACAGTTAAAAAACCCGGATGTTCGTGCAAGAAAAAAAAATAGTTCAATAAAAAATTGGAAAGCAGTTATATTTGTGTTTTTTGGATATTAATTTCAGTCTATTACGAAAAATGCAAATAGACATCGGAAAAAAACCTGTATGCATGATGTATTGTTCACATTTATAGTGTTTTTGTATAAAAAACAACAACAACAACTTACAGAGTTATCGTTCGTGATGTGTGCGGCGTACTAATACAGTTATACGGTTGTTAAAATGGAAAACCATCGTCATGTCAATTTTTCATCGTGTTTATTTAGGCGTCATAGCTAAGAAATATGTTGTGATCGTTCATTTCAAGGTATGCATTTTTCATAACAGTTCATATTTTTTAAATGTGAGTAGTTTTGATGTGCAAAAATGTTTTTAGTGTCATTTTCGAGCCATGCTGGTTTGTTTACATTTTGTTATGAATTAAAAAATGGCGATACCGAACGTTAGTGTGAGACGTGTTAATTAGGGACTACTCTTCTCAACGGGGGTAAATTACATTACAATCCTCTAAGACTTTGATCTCCAGATGTTCATTTTTACATGTGAACAAAAAGTTTGTGTCCAATTGGTCCCCTATTTGTGTTTGGACGCCCAACGATTTGGCTATTGTTTCACAGGTCGTAGAACTAATTAATGGACATATTCAATTTTAGTATGCAGTTTAATATTGTAAACTCCAGTGGTGACTGATATATAAATAATTTTAAAACACAGGTATAAAGGTAGCAGAAAAATCGGTATCCATTTTTTAAAGCATTTTCAATCATTTCAGAAAGTGATATGTCCTTAAATGATTTTTCTTCACACAAAAACAAGTTATTGTAATTGATTTCGCTTAAATTTAGACCCAACGCATAAATTGATTATATACGTATTAGTGTATATCAACATAAAGTTCAAGTTTTATTAGAAGTTTTTCTTGTATTTAAATGAAGGTCATTTCACTATTTCGCCATGTACTTTGCAGTGAAATCCCAAAATCGGTTGATCTGTCAATATCGGTATAATTAGTTCGTTATTCCGCTTTCGTTTTGTTTAAATGTAACATGCCTGATAGGGATCGTGTCTTTAGTTCTTTCAGTTTTGTTTTAAAGATTGATACTGTAACAAAGAAGCCAAGGTTTAAGTTTAATGTAAATGAGAATAGAAACTTTAGCCTGACCGGGTAATGAACCAGTGACTGTGTGTTTTTAAAGCCTTTACCTTAAATATTATGCCCATTTAACAGTATATGCTATGTTTATAGGTGTCTATCGCAACCGTTGTTTATTTTTGGTGTTTTTACTTCATATACACTTATTTTTGTTAATGCAGCATCAACAAACTTAAACAATATCCCGGAAAGTGAAAAACAATGCATTGAATATCAACCGTACTTTCGTTTTGACAACTGACGACAGAAATGATTCGATGCACGATGTGAATCTAAATTTAGTATCCGTGCAGATTCGATCATACGACACACGACAACTAACTCCGATCCTAATAAAACGACAGTTCCGATCGGCTTTGAGGACTGGGACGGTCAAGTTAAATATCGAATAAAATATTTATTTTTTATAAACAACTGCCCAGCAAACATGCACGTATGGGTTCCATATGGGCTGTTTCTGGGCAAACCCATATGGGAGTCATTTGGGACCAATATGGGATAGCCCATATGGGAATGTCCATAAGGGTCCCATATATGTCCCATATTATTGCGCTATCAGAAAAAATATGTAAACTTGTATTTGTTCGATTAAAAACTCATTTCTTAAAACGTATGTAGGACTAAATTGATCTAAACTGCTAATATTATACCAAAAAATAGAACATCAATGCATAAGCAAATAATTTGCAGCCCATATGGGTCCCATACAGGTCCCATATGGGAGTCATTTGGGACCTATATGGGCTTGCCCATGTGGGAATGCCGATAAGGGTCCCATATAGGTCCCATATTATTGCGCTATCACGAAAAAGATGTAAACTTGTATTTATTTGATTTAAAACACATTTCTTAAAATGTATGCTGGACTAACTTGATCTAAACTGCTAATATTTTACCCAAAACTAGAAAATCAATGCATAAGCAAATAATATGCAGTCCATGTAGGTCCCATATGGGTCCCATTTGGGCCGCCTAACAAAGGACAAAATCAGCTACCGGGCTGTTTCTGGGCAAACCCATATGGGTAAGCCCATATGGGAGTCATCTGGGACCAATATGGGTTAACCCATATGGGAATGCCCTTAAGGGTCCCATATAGGTCCCATATTATTGCGCTATCAGGAAATAGATGTAAACTTGTATTTATTTAATTAAAAACTCATTTCTTAAAATATATGCTGGACTTACTTGATCTAAACTGCATATATTTTACCCAAAAATAGAAAATCAATGCATAAGCAAATACTATGCAGCCAATATAGGTCCCATACGGGTCCCATTTGGGCCGCCCAACAAAGGACAACATCAGCTACCGGGCTGTTTCTGGGCGAACCCATATGGAAGTCATTTGGGACCTATACGGGCTTGCCCATGTGGAAATGTCGATAAGGGTCCCATACAGGTCCCATATTACTGCACTATCAGGAAAAAGATATAAACTTATATTTATTTGATTAAAACTAATTTCTTCAAACGTATGTATGACAAACTTGATCTACACTGCTTATATTTACCCAAAAATATAAAATCAATGCATAAGCAAATAATATGCAGCCCATATGGGTCCCAATTGGGCCGCCCAACAAAGGACAAAATCAGCTATCGGGCGCACATTTTGTGAACATTCTGTTTTATATGGCTTTGTTTTAAATAATGTATATACTCTGATTAATATGACGTTATTTTCAAGAGATAATTTTAATTTAAATAACCGCGCAGAAAAAAATAAGTATTTAAATAATATGCGCATGCGCAGATGTTAATTCCACCTCGCGAAAACATTCAAAACAAAAACACTCGAAACGGTAATTTGTTATATTGTGATATTATACACGTAATTATAAAATTCTTTTCAGATATATATCGCTGATCATGCATTATTTATTTTTCTGTTACTTCAATGAACTTCAATGAATGCTTGTGTCTTTAATAATTTGAATTGCAAATTATTAGATTTCTTTATTCGCTTTGCCTTTGTCATGTATTTTCGCGACGTAAGTCGTTACGTTCGTTTGTCACCATAGATCAATCTCTTAGTTAAACTGCTTAATTCAACTTGATTCTGCCTGAAATTCAATACAAACTGTTTATAGCAGACAGGCGCATGCCTGAAAAAATGGAACACTAAATTAGTAATAATGGGTATTTTGGGTGATGTGTAGCCCCAAAGCGGTGACGTATGCTAAAAATAGCCGAAAGAACATTCAATTTTAATTCTATTTTAAACAACTTTTTACGAGCAGAAAGTAACTTAATAGATCACTACACACGTTTTAACCATTCATTTAGAAGAGACCTACTTTGTGATTGATACCGGAAAACGTTGAAAATCGACGATATATTTTTGGTGACCCGAGTCACTTTCACTTTCCCGAGTAAACAGCGATGTAAATAAACTGATTGTTTGTAAACACGATTGACTTAGAGGACACTGTATTTTGAGCTCAAAGCAAGTTGTATTGCTCATATTTTTATGGTAATGTCCAATAGCATATATATATCGTTTTTTGATAACCTTTATAAAAAAATATGGCAAAAAATATTAAAAAATTGGTAAATAATTACGGATCATCACCTTTATAGAGCCTTTAAACGTATTACATCAAAGACGTATACTATAATGTTTTTTTTTATAGGTCTTTGATTACATGCGCCCAAGCCAAGGTTGTTTGCCTTTTTAATGATTATTTAAACACATATTTGCAGAATATTAAAAAAGTCTGTGTATTAAGAAATAATTAAATTCGTAATGTTTATTGTACAAATTTATTTCAGAAAATAAAATATTCACCACCGCCTCGCTTTCCAACATCGTCTTTACAAGGAATGTCCAGCAGTGCATGACAGAGGCCGGTCACTCCCATTAAGTCCAGCTAAAGAGCCTTACCAAAGACAGTTCATAGGACAAAGTAACTAATTTTTGTGCTTGAAACTTTAAACTTAAAATAATTTCAGTTTTGGAATTACTGCTTATAAAATACCTGATAGTTAATTACATAAATAATTGATGTAAACAGATGATCCAACTTTTAAAATATAAAATATACAGTCATTTAGTAATCTATAATAATACATACTTCTACTAATAAAAGAAACAAATTGATGTTGACAGGCATAGTGGTGCAAGACGTCTATAATCAGCCCTAGCCGTACAACAGCTGTTGGAACAAATCGGGCCCGCCGCCGTTATATCGGCACACATCCGATATAATTATATCCAACCCAGCTGTGATATATATTATTTTCAACATAATTTTAGGTACAGTTTTTATTTACTCTGTCTTCAGATGCAGTTACACAGATTTTAACTGTGTTGGAAACAATGAGAGACGAGAGCAGGGAAATGAAGCGGATGCTGCAGCGGCTCTTGGCTATTTCAGCTACTGATGACAAGCCAATGCAACTGCCAGAGAACATCAGTCTTCCAATTGGATTATAAGAGCAAATGGATGAGTTTGAAGAGCATCTTGGGGATGAAGCTACGATCCATCTTTTCTAGGACTGCTGCATAGTTCAAGCTTTTTTATCAAATATATTGAGCAATGTTGTAAATGTAATTGACAGTTTTTTCTCCACTGATCCTAAACCATTCCTTTAAGGCTCATCTTCTAAGAAAGGCTTTTAAGCATACAATCTTTTTTATCAGGAAATGAAATGGTATATATTCATTTGCAAAAGAAGAAACAGCATTGCAGTTTTTCAAGGTTTTAAAAGACATATATATGATGTGCAATTACGAAAAAAAAGAATGTATGAAGATATCAAAGATAATAATATGGACTTTTGTTCTCAAAAAAGGATTTGCAATTTATTTGAGTTTTTGGATTTTTCTGCAGGGTTTTAATTTGTAGTTTATAAAATATTTTGTTTGTTTTGTTTAGTCTTGCAAGTATGTTTTCTACGAATGCGCATAATGTCACTTTAACCTATTGTTCGTCCCAATGTTATATTTGCGTCATGCATTTTTGTCTTTATCAGCCATCAACAAAACAACACGTAACTATGTATAAAATAATTGTCTTTGGGTCGTGTTGTTTCGTCGTATTCAAACAGATTATTTGTAATTTAATTTAAAAAAACGTTCGTGTTTGCAAGTGGACGCGATAATGAAGGCACGGACATTATGGTGTTTATAAAACACGGTTGTATAAAAAAAAACAGAAAAAGTGATGTCCTTTTTTTAAAACTTGCACTCTATTCTTGTAATCAAGTTGCATCACGTATATAGACTGTCTTAACCGGATGTAAATGATATAGGTAAAAATGCAACATCTTCCATTAAAATAAATAAACAGATTGGGTTAACGACAGCAAATATTATATATCAAACTTAATAAATAGCACATTGTTAGATCTAGTAACTGGTGTATCATACAAGTAAAATATTTCAAAGAAGGACTCTCCGGTTTTTTTAGAAACGTGCGCTTTAAGCAACAGGTAAGATTTACAGGACACCCTCATGTACATACCATTGACGGAATCCTGTTTACAGGTAAAGTTGAGATTGTACGTTATTTTAAATAGTCAGTTAAATATCAAAGTATTGCAAAAATAACTTAGTGATAAAACGTGAATATACTAATTTATGGTCAAGATTTAGATTCCATGAACAGTACATGGGGTTTCAAGCAATACAGCGCTCAAATTAAATTTAATGTAAAACTTATCGCCAAACTGCAATTCGTCCCTGATGGCATAATCACTGAACCGCAAATTCAAGTTTACGGACAAGAATGTCTTGAATATTCTTGAATAAGAACAACATTAACACATTTTTTTGTGTTTGAGATCGATTGTTATAACGCAATTTGAACACAAATTCTTTTCTTTATATAGCTCGAAATAAAACGGTTAGATTGCATTTCAATGCTCTGTAAAAATTTACAATGTACACGAATGAAGACATTATTAATGGGGTGGTTAAAGGTTTGGGTTTAACCATCGTCAGAACCTCCATTATGTACTCCGTTTCCATTACTTTTTATAGCAGCACAGCGGATTCGAGCGGACGTGGGTGTGTGTAACCACAATAGTGAAGTGCGATTCACACAATATATATAACGGACAAAAGCCCGCGCAGCGGGCGTTGACCGTTCATACATATGGAAATTAAGATAAAACAATAGGCCTATGGGATGCATCTAAAACAAATTGCCACGCAACATATATTTTCGCGATGCAATTTTCTCCCTTGAATTCTCATCTCGTCCATGTGCTGCCTCCGTTTGTTTATTTGTGAATTTATTTGATCCGATTAATTTAATATCTAAATGTTATAATTATCCTCACAAATCAATAAATAAAACTGTTTAAAAATTGATTATCTGAATTCATGAACATCGGCGTTGATTTCGGGCTCTCAATTTTTTTAAGGGGAGCTAAACACTGCGCATACAGCGTCCGGTGAATACCGGTATTCTCGCGGTATTTCAATAACCACACCCTACTCTTTAATTGTCAGAATTCGTGACGCATTTTCTATTCGCTCTCAGTAAGCAGTTTTACGTGTGATCATTAGCAATATTCTGGTAAGTTGTCGTCGTTACCCATCAGAAACACATTTATTCACAAAATTTAACGATATTCCTATGTAACTTTTTAGTATTTAAGCTTATTTTAAGCGTATTTACACCTCGTCTGCTCGCACTTTGCCGATAACCCGAAAGGTTACATATCACTAAATAAAGTTTAGGCCTTAAACCACAAAATCTAATACCGTTTGATTTTCGTACCAAAATCTTTCGTAGCAAATCTTACAGATTCGAAATCTACAAAAGAACAACAATATATTTATAAATTGTCTGCATCATTTATCAAATCTACAGATATTTGTTTGATTTCCGTTTTTAGAAAATGTTCTGCCAAGGCAAGAGCTGGGCATTACACAAGCCACTCTATCGAGCAAAACTGACAGTTTGGGTTTCCAGAATTTATCAACAAAAGAGGGGTTCCTGAACTATCAAAGTTTCCATGCTATACACACAGTCACTAGCTGTTGTGATCTTATTTATTGGTTCTGTTGGTTTACTTGGGTGGAACATGTGTGAACTTGTACAGAACTTTGAAAAGTCTATATCTGTCTATCTATAAAAAAAATCAGCTTTGGCATTATACGATCACATGTGCAAACATTGTCAAAGGGTTGTTAAATTAACAATTTGAAGGCAATTTTGCTACAGAAAAATGAAGTTTCCCATGCAAATTTAGTCTGTATATCGACACGTGTCTGCCAATATATGTCAAACTAGTAATACACAACTTACCACAAGTATGTAAAAGCACTATGGTTGATAAGTTGGTTCCTTTTTCCTAGTTCTTTATTCCTTATTCGAAAAAGGAATAAGGAACTGTTCATTATTCCTTATTCACTCATAACATATTTGTTATAGGGTTTACAAGAACAATGATGCAAACATTTCTGAAGAAAATCAAAACAAAATAACTCGAATACATTTACTTTATGTATTTAGTTACATATTCATGTTTCTTCTTCGCACTTGCATAGGATTTCTTGTTTAAACCGAACCGATATTGTCTAATTCGAATACTAACTTCACATCAACAAAACCTAAAGCATATACTATTATTTTACAGGTATGTGATAAAAAATCAATCTTGTACATTTAAACATGATTGTTTTTAATTATAATCCAGTTCCTTATTCGAGGCTGAATAAAGAAAAAGGCATAAGTTCCTTATTCCTAATTCAATCCAAATAAGGAACTGGCATTTTCTTACTTAAACATCAATGAAATTGATCCCAAATTTACCACATAATAAAAACATAGTATTTATATTATGGCTGTTTATGTAAAATTCTAATTGCAATACATTTCTACTAAGTTTTAAGTGATGATTCATGAAATGAAACATGATAGTGATGTACTGCAATTAATGTTTTTGATACCCAACCTAAATTTAAAATGATTTTGATTGATTTGGTCTCTGGTTCATTTTAATTGGTTGTTTAGTATGAAGAGCCAGTTCCTTATTCGATTTGAATAAGGAACAAGGAACCAGTTCCTTATTCGCACTGAATAAGGAACTGGATACCATCACTTACAACTTAGTAAAAATATACTGAAATTACAATTTTAAATATACAACCAACATATAAATTATAATTATGTTCATTATATGTGGTTGATTTTGGATCAATTTCATTGAGTAATGTATTTAAGTAAGAAAATGCCAGTTCCTTGTTGGGCTTGAATAAGGAATAAGGAACTTGTGCCTATTTACTTATTCAGCCTCGAATAAGACAAGACAAGACAAGACAAATATTTATTCAGACTTGTACAGTGTACATCGTCTAAACACTAGATATTTCACATACAATTATGTCACAGAGATAAACATAGTAATAATATAAACATAAGGAGCATCGTATACGTTTATGAAAAGTTACAGAGATAAACATAGTAGTAACAATAACATAATCAGCATCGTATACGGTTACGAAAAGGCAAGGTAATATATGGAGGATTGCCATATAAATTAATAAACAGCATTAGTAATATTATTTCTTAAAATCAGAGCTTCTTTTACAAATTTGGCTAACTTAATAAGTTCAAATTTATTCGTTGTATTCAGCAACTGGTGGAATTTGTAAACAGAAGGCCTATTGTAATAACATTTCTTTAAATAGTTTTTTCTAATATCAACGTATAATGGACATTTACAGACAAAATGGTACTCATCTTCAATATCTAATTCGTTACAACAAAGGCAAAAACGTTCATTTCGTGGTATATTTTGACCAGCATATCTTCCAGTTTGAATTCTCAGTGGTAGGCTGGAAGATCGAAGCTTTGCGACATAGTGTCTTAGTGATTTAGGTAATAAATCTAAATAATTTTCGTATACAAATGTTGACTTAAACACACGGTACATATCTAAAACAGAGCTATTTTCAATGGATCGAAACCACTCTTGTTTATAAGTATCAATGACAACAGTTTTAAACTGTGGTATAATTATTTTAACATCGACGGAGCTTGGATTATTAAACACGTATGAAAAACCGTAAGTGTCTAACAATAGTTTAACATTAGATACCCAATTAGAACGACCATTTTGACAATCATTTAATGCTTGTATATAAATCGATTTTAAAATTATGTTATCAGTTTCAATAAGTTTAAACCAATATTTAACCATTTTAACATATCTATGGATAAATAGTGGGTATCTTCCTAACTCGCCATACACTACAGCATTACATACAGTTTGCTTAACGTTTAACAATCTTTTACAAAACTTTAAGTGTATCCTTTCCAATTCCATGAATAAGGAACTGGGTTATAAATAAAAACAATCATGTTGTAATGTACAAGATTGATTTTTTATCACATACCTGTAAAATAATAGTATATGCTTTAGATTTTGTTGATGTTAAATTAGTCTTCGAATTATAAAATATCGGTTCGGTTTAAACAAGAAAAAATATGCAAACGCGAATAAGAAACATGAATATGTAACGTAATACATAAAGTAAATGTATTCGAGTTAGTTTATTTTGATTTACTTCAGAAATGTTTGCATTATTGTTCTTTAAAACCCTATAACAAATATGTAACGCGTGAATAAGGAATAAGGAACAGTTCCTTATTCCTTATTCCTTATTCGAAAAAGGAATAAGGAATTAGGAAAAAGGAACCAACTTATCACCCATAAAAGCACTAAGTACCGGTTGTGATCATTTTTGTAAGATAGTGTAAACCGGCGACAGGAATTTTTGAAATCTACCAAAATCTACCGTAATCTTCCCAAATCTACCGAAATCTACACGACTCTTTGTAAAAATAATTATCTTGCATCCTGTTAGTGTGATTGGCACAATTGTTTTGTTTTATGCTTCATCTTTACTCGAGACAATATGTAATTTCCTTATAAAATTACTTTAATAAATATAGGTTACACAACACTAAATGATCTTCCCAAATCTACACAAATCTACCCAAATCTACACCAATCACAACTAATTTAAGCTACTTTTGTCATAAATTTTGAGACAAATATAACAACCTTTGTTTGCTTAAGAATTGTGTCGCCAAGACTAACAAATGTCTAAAAAAACTAAGATAGAGCTAAATCACGGTACGAAATAAAACAAAGAAAAGCCAATAACAGCGGACCAAAAGCGCAGTGTCAGTATCAAAAGCGAATTGTAAAGTGTAAGTACTGAAATAAACAGATGACCAGTTAAATTTTCAATTAAAGAATAACATGAAACTTCTTTATGATTTAATTTTTCATAGACTTTATAGTACAAATCGATCTTAAACGCGCTACATAATTCCAATTAACGATGTCGGTCAATAAAACAACATGCAACAAACGAGCACCTTTGTTGTAACAGACGGGAAGCGGACAACGAGCGAGGCATGGTATTGTAATGCGCATGGGGGAATTTGAGGGTTAGGGTAAGGGGTAGCGTTAGTGTTAGGGGTCGAGTTTGGGTTAGGGTTAGCCTTAACCCATACCTTAACCCTAATCTGACCCCTAACACTAACCCTTACCTTACCATAACCTAGGGTTATCTCCCATATACCATGCCCCGCTCGTTGTAATTGTCCTCTTCCCGTAACAGACAGGGTTTAAGTTTCGAAAATTGGTACCATTCTTATGGTTAAGTCGTAAAAAATCATTTTGAGATCGGGCGGGTAGGGGCGTTCAGAGTAGACGTATATGGCACGTTTATTAAAAACCATTAAAGGCACTCTATTGAGACTTTGGTCTGATTATTTGATGTTTTGTAAACAAACTTGCAATACTGACTGCTCGTGTAAACATGTGCATAGAAATATAACTTGTATCAAGAAAATCACTTCAGTCTGTTGAAATCATGATCAGTTAGCGTCGTATTTGCTCAAGCAGAAAATAATATTATAAGTCTTTAGTCGAACTAATTTACGTAATCAACAATTGTACCACAGCCGTTTAAGCAAGTTTTAATTAGAGCGAATTATTGAACAAATTGAGTTACAAACCAACACTCGTTAGTCATTAAAATGATTATATATAGTATTTATTAAAGTTTCTTATAGTAACAGAAAACGGTGACGTAAAATGAACAATACGCCAGTTCTCAATAAATGGAAAACAGATTGTGAAAATTTATATAACGCAGCAGATAATGCAGCAACCATAATAATGTTAAGCCATATCAGCATGTAAACTCTCATGAAAGCGACATTTTAAATGATGGAATCTCTATCTTAGACGTTTAACAAGCCGTATCTAAACCAAAATGAAGCTTATGGGGTTTACGGACTTCCGACACAAATGTTATGTTCGGAAATCGCATCGAGTTTTAACATAGACTGTTCTGTGTATGCTTTGAAACGGGGAAAATGCCTATGCATTGGGACTATGAAACGATAACCACAATCTTAAAAGACCCTTATACAGACCAATGAAATACAACACATAATAGAGGAATAGCAGTTACATCGTCTGCAGCCCCTGTACGTCGATAATCCAAACTGAGTTGGATAATTCAAACTGAAGGGAAAAAATGTCGGCCGAAACTGAAACTGAAAAGTATGTGATTATTTTATCATTTCTGCTAATTTAGTTACTATAAGGACGTAATTGTTCTGCACATGCAATAATGAATTGTAAAAAACGATAAGTTTGTCTTCGGATAATGCTAATTTTCATGAAATGCGACCTATGTGTTGAATTATTTACACGTTAATTGACAAAAGATCGAACGAAACTTTAACAGAGATATGCCAAATTATATAATGAATGTCTCTAGTAAGTAACTTGTAATAATTACCTTTTTTATGTTTTATCATCATTCCGTGTTTTAATGTTAGAAATTCGTTCATCACGTAAATTATCTAAGGAATCCATGTTGTGTAACTCTGTGATGAAGTCAGCGTTCGATTCTCCGCCATTTTGTATCTATGGCCGTTTTTTTTGCCGTTTTAGGGCCGGTCTGAGGCCGTTTCTTGGCCGGTGGCCGATTTATGGCCGCGGCCAATTTTCGGCCACATTTCGACCAGTTTTCGGCCACATTTCGGCCAAACTTCGAACGTTTTGAGGATTTTCTATTCATTCTTTGTTTTCTCACTGGGTAGTCAGCATCACGCCATCATGCTCCCAGATAATGTAAATTTTTAGTCCATTTTCGTAACAAGTTTAAAATAACAAGTAATAAAAACACATTGGGAATAAACATGAATCCATTAGTTAACACTTTTCCCACGAATTCTTTATTATTATCGACTTTGTAACGAAATCTTAGCGGTAAATCTCTTAGGATATTTTAAGATGCACATTGAATATTGTGACCGTTTGTGAATATGTCTACGTCATCGCTGTGACGCGTAAGCTATGAATTAATTTTAACTTCGGAGAATCGAACGCACTTTACTATTAAAGCTACAGTTGCTCGTTTTAATGCTAATGCGTTATTGTGGATATTTGCATTCCAACAGTATGAAATAAAATTGATCAATCGGATTCGTCGTGGTGGTTTTATTGACACATTGTTGCCTAACTTTATTACGCTACCTATGTCCAGAGCTAGGCCCCAACAATATTGCATAGGCGTGGTAAAATGGGTTCAACAATCAAATGAATTAACAGTCAAGGAAATGTTTTCAATATTCTATGTATTTGATTATAATCAGTTATCATGCTAGTGTTTACATTCCAATACGCAGCAACTATTCGCCGTACATGACTTTAACTATTCACCATACACGACTTTTGCCATGAAGAACTATTCGCTGTGCACTACAGTTAATTTATTTTAATAGATTTCCAAGAACAATAATCAAACCAAGACCAGAAATAGCGTTAAGAAGGTATATATTGCCTTTAAAAATAGGAAATCAACTCCATACACGATGACAAACCATTTAATCATAAAAGAAAAGCTGTTTCTTCGAGAAGTACCAATTTCAAACCGGTACCAATCAGTCATAAATCTGTGTAAATAACGCTTTATCAATTCGAATTGCAATATAGATACACATTTTAAAACACATTGATCTTTCTGTAAGATGCCTAACACGCACTGGTTATCCAGTAGCGAGTAATTATTATATATTTTAGGTAAATACTAACTGCTCTCCATGGTTTGTTGGTTTACTTTCGATTCGCCTGTCATCTATTTCCGGTGGTGATGATAGACGGTGATAATTGAATCTAAAAATACTTTCAACGAACATAAACATTCATTTATTTGTACTTAGTGAAATCAATTTAAACGGAACTTGCGTATATATACAATAGAGATTCAAAGCAAAATAAGCATGCGAAATTTGCACGTACACAGAGATGTCATTACACGTGTTCCATGTCATTTTGGATAGCACGAAAAGCATATATTTTTTTAATGTCGCTACTTATTATTTAATCACTTGATTTAATGCGATTCGAGTTGAAGCTGCATGTTAAATTGGCACTTGCCTCGCTGATTCATGTACTTGTCACCATTTTAGAGGTTTCGAATATTATTTGAGGCATAACTGATCTGATTCATTATACATTATATCAGAAAAATTGCATCGAATGGTACACAAATAGTTAAGTGGCATATCGATGGCTAGTATAGCATTTTACTTCCCAAAATAAATTTACACATTGAAAAGAACTTATTAAATGGTTTCACATACATAGATATTAAAAATCTTCTGTAAATTATGTATTTTAATAAGTTTTCCCCGTGACCCTTTTCTCCGGCGCGAGAAAATTATCTCAATCAACGTTTGTTAATCGTTACAACAATACACGCAAATGTAATTTTGCTTGTTCTTATGCGATTCCAATTCTCCACACGGGCATTCCTCTGGCGATGGGCATGCACTTTTATTAAATGTTTCTATAGCTTCCATAACGCTATTTTCAATAGTGAGTTGCTGATGTTGTTCATCTATGTTTTGAGGAGTAATATCAGAACATATTTGTGTCCGATAACCTATTTTGCCGGTTGTTTCATCTAAGGTAAGTTCTCTAATTTTTAATTTTTCTACGTAATGGTTAGTTGTGTTATGGATTCGTAGGTCTTTCAGGCATTCAAAGGACTCTGTACAATAATAACATCTGTTGTTTTCCAGTATCTTCTGTTTTACCTGAATATAAAACAAAATCATTTATTAATGATGATTGTTTAACAATTTGCTTAAATGCTTTTGTTGTCAGCAATTAAATAAATCTCGAAATATTTTACAAGAGTGTTCATTTTACATAGATCTTTACATAAAGACATCTTGCAGTTTGGTCATTATTCATCGTCTTCCTAATGTTAGTTTGGAATTTTCCATACACTAGTTAGGTCATTATCCAATTTGTATATTATTGTCCCAAACAAATACGAAAACATTGCGTTTTCGAGCATTTACGCCAGTCAATTTTTTTACATACATATATGAAAGGTTAATACATAAGTCCAAGCATAAAATCATTAAAAATATTCGAATAAAATTGTTTGTGGCCTAAAATTTTCGACAATTTCATTTACTTTTTCCTGATTTTCAAGCATATTCATTTTATTTCGACGTAATTGTTTTTAATTGTTATGGGTTTATTAGCGCATTGTATCCGGAAAATAACATTTTATCAAAATGAAATGTTTATTATGTAACAACTTATCTTAAATAAACGTGTTCTTATAAATAAAGGACTGGAGTCTTTATTTCTAATGCCATTTTTTTCTTCAGTTTGAATTATCCTTCTCAGTTTGGATTATCGACGTACAGGGGTGGTCTGTAGATAAAGCATACTGTAGCATACTAAACAAGTGTCTTACTAAATGGGCAATTATATTTTATCAGAGCATCAAAACGGATTTCGCCCAAAAATTTGGACTTTAGACCAATTATGTACATTCACGTAAATAATACAAAGCCGCTTGCGTACTCGTAAACCAACGTTTACGGCATACGTGGACTTCAGTAAAGCATATGAGAAAATTGAACGTCGTTTATTATGATAAAAAAATAAATGCATACGGAGTAAACGGCAAAGTAATGAAGACGCTAAAATCCCTGTATTCGAATGTACAATACTCTGTTCAAGTGAATCACTACAAAACTGACACTTTCTATGTAGAAATGTAGAATCTGGTCTTAAACAAGGGTGTTTGCTCTCTACGCTAGCCTTTAACTTGTACATAAATGCCGTAAGTTACAGCTTCAACGCCAGTAACGTTGGAATACACATCGACGACAAACTGATTAAGCACCTCTTCTATGCCTTTGACCTTGTTCGTATTGCTGAAAGCGAAAACAAACTACAAAAACTACTAGGTATCTATAGAACCTGGTGTAAAATAAAAAAATAACATGACGATAAATACTAAGAAAACTTAAATAATGCACTTCCGCTGCCCAAACGCAGAACGCTCAAACGCCGTCTTCACTTGATGTGAGTCAAATATTGAATACACAGACCATTACAAGTATCTGGGAATCGTACTGACATTACATTTAGACTTTCATATTACCGCTTAATTTGTAGCTAACTCAGCAACACGCGATCTGGGGTCACTCATCTCCAAAGATAAAGCGTTCTGAGGGATGCCGTTTGATGTCTTCAACAAGCTCTACGATACAATAGTATGGCCGATCATCAGCTACGGCGCCGCCATATGGGGAGCAAGGAATTATCCTGCATAAACGTTGTAGAGCAACTCGCAGGAAGATACTTCCTTGGCGTCGGCAGGTGCACACCAAATGCGGCTGGCAATGTATTAGTGTGACCATTTCAATGGGGTCCTTTGGTCTTTGCTTAAGAGACAGCAAGCAGAAGAGACAGTATTGAGATACAAGGAATGCGGGTGCGATACCCTAGCTCTTTGCGAATAGATCCCTTGTTTCTTTTACGTGCTCAGTGTATAGCACCGATACACGCGAGAATTATCTGGGTTTCATACCAGTACATATCTAGTTGGGTGGGAAACACTTGAAGCAATTCTGAAATTTCCAGTGCCCCGGCCAGGAATTGAACCAGGGACCTCTGGAATGGTAGACCAGTGTGCTACCACTAAACCACCGCAACAATTGGGACATGGGATGGGAACCTCCGTTCGTACGTCTGTGGACGTGCATAATTGGACACTACTTCAGCTGTGTGCACATGGACAGCACGCGACCGAACAAACATGTTTTTGTTTAGTCGTATCGTAACTGCAAATGTTTCAAAATACTTCCATAGACAAAGAAAATACATTGGCGTCAAATAACATCGAGGGTATATATACTGACGATGTAATACCAACCTCTACATGCAAACGGATAACCGATTAAGTAGTGACTTTTATGTTTCTCAAGTACATGTAAAATGGACACATACAGTTTGTAATGCGCTTATTATCTTCAACATTCCACAATTAATTAGCGCCGTCTTTAATAATGAAGGGCTCTATTTAAAAACAAGTTACTGAGAATTTGAAGAGTGTAAGCCGAAGAATTAGAAGCATACTATAATATGTCCTTCATAATCTTGATTTATCAACCTCATCACTAGTTTACAAAGAACTCAAACCTTTTATTTGAAAGGTCTCTGAAAGTAAGATGACAATTAAAAAAACCATAAATATCATTGCTTTAATACGCCTTTCATCACATAAGTTGTTAAATGAAACAGGCAGACATTATAAAATTAGCAGAAAGAAATAATTTCTGCTTTATGTATTCTTTAACGATTAAGAATACGAATATCACTTTTTACTTAAATTATCCTTTTATTTAGAAGTCAGTACTGGAAACAACAATATAACTGTTTATTTATCAGAAAGAACAGAACAAATATTTTATGCACATTACGCTTATCAAGCTCACCGTGATTCATGATATGTCTAATGATATGAATCACGGTGAGCTTGTTAAGCGTAATGTGCATAAAATATTTGTTCTGTTCTTTCTGATAAATAAACAGTTATATTGTTGTTTCCAGTACTGACTGACCATGCTTGTAACTGTGAAATCTTAAATAAAAGGAAAGGCCGACAATACGTTCACAGATAGAAGCGGCAATCCACTCCAGTTTGATGCGACATTAAATCTCAAAAGAAACTCGCCCATGAGAATTATGTAAACAAATATTATGTTTCTTAACAACGAACAGTTATGAACAGTGCGTTATCTAAATGAAAAAACAACAACAACAAAACTTAACTTTTCCATAGAAATTTTAAGTCAGATTTATGTATTCACATGTCTTGTTAAAAAAATACACACCCACAAATACCATATGTTTAAACACAGAATTTCACTTAATTAGATAAACTTGCATATTCCATGTTTATTTGAATGACATATCCCAATGACTACAAATATGACATTCACACATTTTACTCGAATAACAGCAAATTGGGTCCGTCATCCCGAACCCACTCGTTATATTTTTTACCAGGTAAGGCACCAGCCGTGTCACCAGGAGTATTATTTCACTAAAGTAACCACAAGCTGGAACTTCCCGTATATTAGGAAGTTCAACTTGACACGCTGTTCAATCTGTATAATTCCATGAAATTTCTTTACTTTTGAAGTAATAAACGGTACAGCGTATGTTGAGAAATATCTAATATTTCGAAACGTTTTGACTGTCTTATCCGTCTTGATTTTTTTCACTTGGTGTTACATTCTGTTCTTTTCTCCAAAACAGTTTCTGCGTGAAAGTCTAAGTTTGTTTTATTTTTACTTTGAATCCCATTATTTTTTTAGTTAATTCGGTATCAACGCTTGTAACAAAATGTAATTTACGCGTAAACGTGCAAATAAGTATCCTTGTGGCTACTGAAAGTTGAAATGTGCAAGTGCTTGTTTTTTTGTGAAACGTGTAGTCAGTGGTAACAAAGTGTTTGTGTGAATGTATCTAAGCTGGAACTTAATCACTGGGGTGAAATAGATCTTGACTACATATGCAAGCGTTGCCGTTTGGTGACGGGTCGATAACTGCACTTTCGATTACTCGCATGGGTTGAGTCGCTTAAAGAAGGTATGAAATAGAAACAATGTATTAACAAACACTTGAAAACTTAAGTCTGAGTTTAGAATCATCGTTTATCCATTCGCTTTCCAATATACAGCAAGACAACACATCTTAATTTAACTATGCTGAAGCATCAAATTTATATATATCGGAAGTCCATATAGTTTTATATATATGTGTATGTGTGTTTTATATACCTTACGTTGAGTGTGCGACAATCCATTCAATTTGGTCAGTTTAGTTCAGACTGGCTAATCGTTACCTTTGACATATTAGATAGGACCCGGACATCTTTTCGAGGAAACGTAAAACGCTGATTCTAACACTACACGCGACTTGTTTTCTATAGACAAAGAAGGAAATCAAGTGTGGGTTATTCTGCAATAATTATGGGCGGAGCTTAATGTTTCGAAAATAGTTCCGACAAAATAAATAAAATATTGCAGTAAAATGCACGTGCTAAACAACCATACATCTGATAATACTTATTGGCTCGTGTCTCAATATATGATCTTTGGATGTGAGTGAAAGTAGTAAGGATACATTTCATTGTTTTTGATGAAGTTTAAAAAAATATTTAACAATTCTAATGTATCTATGTATATAGAAAAGTGACCAACCTCAGCATAGAGTGACATTGAATTTGTTGACAGTTGTTCATTTTACAGTCTCCGGTGAATCCGTTCAATATAAGTTGCCGCAATACTTCCACATACTCCGCAATTTAAATAAGGGTTGACACGAAATCACCTCTGTAAACAGTTTTGCAAAACAGCTTAACGAAGCGATACCTCAGAACGCTCGCCCCGTTAATGTAATGGAATAATGACTCACGTTGACCAATTCTTTGGAAATTGTTTCGTATCTTTGATATTCAATATGTTTTTGCACTGTTTCCTTTAAGAATCCATAAATAATATTATCGTTTGAGGCTCTTTTATTATTATTTAAACGTCTTGTAGCTTAAATTATTTCTTTTTCGGAATGGGTGTAGATCCGAGAAAGAGCTGATATTATCAATATTATAAAACTGCCGTGAATAACTGTCACTTTCGTCGTTTTGTTTTTTTATTTAATTTTATACATATTTTTTACTGGCGCTTTTAAGATCCAATTTACATTTTTCAATACAAAGCGAGAAAGTAGAAGGTCAAAATTTTCTAGCGAACTATCGAATTTGACACAACTTTTTTGACACAATTGCTTGCATTGGTCACATTCGTCGACGCCATAAAGTAACTTATACGTGCAATAATAAAACAGCGGTAGTCTATACTGTGTGATGAAACCTGCTGTGGTGATCCCTATCTAATCAACTCAATTCACATACACCTGGTAAGTGTTCTGAAAACATTCAATAAAGCCAAAATGACTGATTTCATTTATTGCTAAATTATTATGTACATTTAAAATTAACACAGTGTTACTGAATTATTGTCGTTTGATTGTTCATTTAGAAAACGCACTGAAAGCAAACTCATCAATGTGTAATTGGATTGTGTGGAAAGAACTGCGTCTTGAAATACTTGCATACCATATATTTCAATCGTTCAGAATTATTATACTACATATTAACATATATCGTGTAAATTCACACAAAATAGGACCTGATTATTACTAACAGAAGTAAACCATTTAATGTATACGCGTACAAATAAATGAAATCAGAATTAGGATATAAGTCTAACATTCTGTTGATATCTCTTGTTACAATACAAAAGTTAATGTATGTTTCAGCGACAATTACGCCTGACTAAAAGAATGACAATGCTATCTAGAAATGATTGTACCATTATTAATTATTTGTACTGTACAACCAAAATACGTAAAATCATAACATGTTAACTAGATTCGTAGCATTTAAACGTTGAAACTATATACACAGTCATGTCAATTACAAAAAAAACTGTCTTAATAGATAGGAAATGCTCTAGCAATGTGTTAAAGTAGTACCGTTGAAAATATTTGATGACAAAAATGCAAGCGTCCGTTTTAATTACTATCAAAGCGTTCAATTCCGAATACTATCGGTAAAAATATTATTTTATGTTGATATCAATTCATGGTCTATATGCTTATCATTGCATACGACATTCTAAAAAATTCCGAACTTATTTTTTTAAAACTAGAACGTTAATTGTTTCAGTAATCCTTGCATTGAAAAGATCGACAAGTGTATGCTTATATGTAATTGATTAGTCTTCTGGGTACACACGATTTACGGGTTTAAGTAATGAAATCAAAACTATTTGTCCTGTTATTACATCATGGTTATACAGTTTGCTTGTTACCATTTTACTAGTTTGTGTCGAGAATGTGTGAACATGTATTTTCGGGCACCTAGAGCTTGTGAAGGTGTAATTTTTTTCTCATACAATGCAAGTTTATAGTTTAGTATAGTCTCATCCAATATTTACAACTTTCACAATGCATATATAAAACATAAAGCTATAAATACAACACTGGCCATTCATAAAAAGAATTATAAGTGACTTATTCAACGCTTATCAATGTACTTTACATGACTTTCATGATTGTACATGGTAAACAATATAAATCTCCAATGTTATATAAACATAATTTATACAGTAAAATTGCTAGCCGTACATAGTTGAAGGGACGTAACTCGAACCATATTGCCAACCATTTTTAAGCCCTAAAGTGTTGTTTTTCTTCAATTTTTATTAAAAAGTTCTAGCAAGCAAGGTTACTGCATTGCTACAGTCAACGTATATACAATGTATTGTAAACATGTATTTTAAGATTTAAAATAATAGATACATTTTATTCTTTATTACCATTCTACAAAAGACTTATAAGAGACTTCAATGTACAAACATGTGTAGGATAGGTCACTCTGTGTTACTATATGTGTCCATGCCTCATGTACTAGTGTTTATGTCCCTTGCCTTGTATGTGTAAATTTATATTATAAGTGTTATTCGAGGTTCGAGTTTTTTTTTTAGTAAGGCCCAACCTATTTATCTTTCACTAAGTTCGTGCCTGCTATTAAATTGTAATTGTGTAATGGTTGTAATTACAAAATATTTCCTCTTCTGGTAATAAGTTATTTTAGAGATTAAATGTCTGGAGACATTTTGAAGAAGGGAGGGACTGTGTAGGATAGGTCACTCTGTGTTACTATATGTGTCTATGTCTCATGTACTAGTGTTTATGTATCTTGTCTTGTATGTGTCCATTTGCTTCTCTTGTGAGATTAAGTCCATTGTCCTGTGTGCGTCCAGCCATGCACTGTGATGTCATTCTTGTTTTGTCCAGTAAGAAAGTAAATTATCAAACAAGATTTGTACTTGTCAGTTCCAAAACCCTTGTAACTTCAGAGAAAATTACTGACCATGCTTTCCTTTGCTTCTAGGCTGTCGAAAGACACACTTGTGTTAATACTATTGCTGTGTTTTCTGTATCCACCAACCTGGTGAGTTCTATATTATTCGTATTTCGCAATTATGAAGTTGTATGCAATAAAAATTAATTTAATTATTTTGAAATAATGTATTTATGTTTGAAATGTTGTGACATTGGTTAATTGTGTTATTTTTTTTTCTAAGTTTCTGTGTTCTGTTATATGTATTAATACATATATACGAGAATTCCGATATACTTTCGGACAGTCACATACACATCGAACCTTGGGCGGCGTTTCTATTAATTTGAACCCTTACCCCACTACGCATGTTATTCATTTTTACACTGATAAAACATCAGTAAATTGATACAGTCTCAACTATGTACTTCAAAAATGTATTAATACTAATACTTGAATATTCCTATGCAATAATAGAAGACTATACTACATCATGTATAAATATAATAGTTTTAAAAACAGTTGATAACTTGCACTTTACTGTACACGTCTTATTCACAGAATAAAATTTGCTAAAGAAATTTTGAGAATGCTGCTTCTCTTAAAACTATTAAACTTGAGAAATTCTAAAATATTAATTAATACGATACGGCATGCTTGCGGACTCTCTATTGGATGTTACACATTTTAAAAGTGAAATAGTGGTGGGAATAGCATACATTCTCCAACTAAACATTCAGCATAAGATCTTAAAAATATAAGAAAAAAGTCGAGTTACAATAAAGCTTAAGATCTTAAAATGTGTTAAAATCTATTGTACATGGTATTGTTCCTGACTTGTTTTATGTTGCAACAGGCTTTTGCTATAGTTCTAATCATCTCTGGGTGTGTGAACAAGAACTTGAGTTTATCAGTATCGTTTAATGAATGAAAGCTACAATTTACAATATTAGCCTTTTCTATTAATAAGTTTCTATCATACGAATATGTAGGGCATTCTGAAAGCACATGGGGTTCTGACTCCACAGCACTAAAACATAATGGACATACTCTTTCATTTTTCGGTAGATTTTCATAGCGCACAGTTTCCAGTCTTAATGGGGCAACACCGCACCTAAATTTGGCCAAAGCCGATCTATGCGGAAACGGAAAAGTAAGTATACAATACTTTTTAACCTGATAATGATATTTAAAGAGCCTGTATGTTCGTTATTACGTCCATTATCATTTAGACCATTAACTATCTTAAGATCATTATGCCATTGATCAACATGACTGTTCAAATGTACAGTTCTTACATCATATAATAACTGTTTACAATTAAAAGACAATTGGATATCTGGCTGGGGACCAAAATCACTTAACTTTTCTTTCACTCTAAAAGGCCAATTTTTAGCTAGGCTGTTTTCGGTGAGGCTAGGCTGTATTAGGTATTGTCATAGCCAGCTCGTCTTCCGCCGTCCGGTGTCTGCCGTCCGGCGTCTGCCGTCCGCCGTGATTAAATCTAAATATTGGCTCTAAAATCAAAGTGCTTCCACCTACAACATTGAAACTTCATATGTATATGCACCTTGATGTGTTTTACACACCACACCCATTTTAGGGTCACTAGGTCAAAGGTCAAGGTCACTATGACCTCTAAAAAAAATTCTGACAATCTTTCATTTATTCATTTATTCCAAAACTGCACCTGCAGCCGAGCGTTGGCACCCGTTATGCGGTGCTCTTGTTACATCTTCTGTTACCTTTATTCAGAGCCCATGTAAAAATCTTTGTTATTCTACTGCTACTGTAATTCAAACAACGGTTCCAGTGATTACAAACAGCATTCCATTGGTCAATTGTAATCGGTTTTAAGCCCATTTCACCCTGAACCGCTGCATTTGGTGACCAAGAAAATCTCATTGCTCTATGATGGATAGCATTTATGCAAGAGAACTGTTTTATTCCCAAAACTGAAGCCCCATAAGATATAACAGGGACAACACATACATTGTACATTTTTGTGTAAACATCATATGGTAAACAACCACAATTTTTTAAACCTAGCAATGAGAAGTCCAATGGCAAGCCCAGCACTTTGAGCAACATATTTAGCAGTAATATTATAGTCTTAATGGTCTGCTTAGATAATTCCAAGATTCATATATTTATGTGCATACTCTATTTTCATCTGACCACACAGTAATATGTACTCTGATCTCTGTGTAGTTTTTGAACGAAAGTGCACAACATTACTTTTACTAGCATTTACTGAAATACCGTTTGCAATACACCACTCGTTATACAATGATAACATTGGTTGTAAATCACCTTCATTTTCCGCTAACAGGACTATATCGTCAGCGTACAACA
The DNA here is from genome assembly GCF_020536995.1 of Dreissena polymorpha. NCBI lineage: Eukaryota > Metazoa > Mollusca > Bivalvia > Myida > Dreissenidae > Dreissena > Dreissena polymorpha. The sequence continues at coordinate 77,205,171 of NC_068361.1, read as the reverse complement.
TTATACATATTTTTTCATTGCCTATATCAACACCTTTGTCTAAGCTTTTAAGAGATACAGCTTAGTCATTTATAAATATGTTAAACAAAACCGTTGACAAAAACCAACCTTGTCGTAAACAAGAATTTACACTAAACCAGTCAATAATCATACCATTTATACGGACACAAGATGAACCATTTTTGTACAGTGACCTTATTGCTGAGAGCATTTTGGTTGATAAATCAATATCACCTAATATGCCCCAAGCAGATTTCTGTCGATTAAGTCGAACGCTTTGCGAAAATCTATGAAAGCGCTAAATGTAGATTTATTTTTACTTTTACGTGTTTCGATAATATAAGTTAGACTTGACATATGATCTTTAGTACGGCGCTTTTTCTGCGAAATCCATTTTGCTCTTCAGCAATAAGGCCATCGGCGTCTGCCCATTTAACAATTCGCTCATTAAAAATTCCAACAATGGTTCTCTTGGATCGTTACATCCCGATTTAGGTATTGGGTTTATAATGCTTTTAGACCAAAGTGTTAGCACTTTTCCAGATTGAAAACATACATTAAAAAACTATGAAGAACAAGAAGTGATGAGTCATTTTTAACAAGTCTGATGGGATTAAGTCAATACCTGCTGCTTTCCTTTGCTTAGTATCTCTCAAAGCTTTAACTGTCTCGAGTATATCTATATCTGAGTCTAAATTCTCATATGCTATATCTACTGTACTGTCATTTGCAACAATTATTACAGTATTATCTGAATTTAGCAGGGAACAAAAATCATGCTGCCATTTAGCAAGAACAATCTTTACGTCATCAGACACTGTACCATCTTCTAAAATAAACTGCATTGGTATTGATTTCTTACGACCCATCCCGTAACATGTCTTTCCAATACGTTTCCAGACTATTTCTTGATCATGTTCTAAACCTAATAAAAAATAAATTTGGACTTTGTACCGGTAAAGACGATTATATCGCTGAACTTCTTTATCAAATCTTTTTCTAGCAGACACATATCTTTGTTTAAAAACATATATGTCAGATCTATACGAACATTTCAGCCACTCTCGTTCACAGCCATGCATACTTTAAGACAGTTCGGTCAGCTGGGCATTCCACCATGGTTTGCCTGTTTTACATCTTTTAGAAGAAAACATTATTTGGGTTTACAGTATTATAAGACAACTTATCATACATATCTGATTTAATAATATTAAATCAACTACTATATGCAGTATCGAGCTCGGACTGTGTTCTTAGACCTTGTTCAAGCGTATGAATAACATAATTAATTGCTACCATTGTTTCATCATCCGCCAAAAAAAATTCGGGCGCACTACTAACACTATCTAAACGCAGTCCTTAAAAGTGACGACATTACAGCGTTAGCATTCTCCGTATTCAGAACGTTGGATTTTGGGGAGAAGAGACGATTTTCAAAATCGTGTCCTCTTGCTCTGTGAGTTAATTGTACCGTTATTTGTTTTTGCTTTAGTGTATGCATAAACCATGCAAAATCAAATTATTATGAAACCTTCGTATAATTCATGTATTGTATTTCTTCTTATTTGCGTCTCCACACTTTATAATTTAATTTAATATAGTCGAGATGGAAAGATAACACAAAACTTACATTGTATAGTTAGCCAAACGAGGTGATGAAAGTTTCTTAACACAACCGTTTCGTGCAACAGATATTTGTGTACGGAGTGATTATGTGTTTGGGTGCCACTGATATTTGCGTTGAAAAGGGTAAGTCGTTTCGTCCCAGTAATATATCGCCGGAGAGATATGAATAATACCGTATAGGTGTACATCATATTGGAAAACTTGCGCACCTTTGATTGTCACCTCTTTGCAATGTAAAAAACAAAATTGTTGAATACATAGAGAATACTAGGTTAGCGTTGAATACAGAGAAGTTTATGTTGCGAGGATTACAACGCCGGAAGCGCGAGCCTTGGCGAGCGATTTCGGTGTTCGAGCCGAGCAACATAATATTCTCTGTATTCAACGCTTATCCTAGTATTCTATTTATCCCATTTAATTTTTTCAACGTGACATTTAACATAAATAGATCTAATAACCTTAACAATAATTTTAATTCAGTCATAAAAGCGCTTAAAATCTAACAAATGTAACCATGCGTAGTGATATACATGTATTTGTTATGGTACGCAAAATAGTCTTTAAAAATTTCACACACAAACTGTAAAACAAGTAAAAATATCACCATATGCTTCGATTCAATTTTACGCAGTATGCGAATTTTAACACATTACGACCGCGAAAATAAGATTTTACTTTACTATAATTCATTTTATTTTCGAAAGAAAATGATCAAAATCCAATATGGCGGCGATTGCTCCTGACAAAATGCTGTCGATGTCAACATACATGTACATCATCGACGACCTAGTTCTGGCTACCATAACTTTAAATGTCGCTTTTTATGATTTTTGACTGGCGCTACTTTGTACAGGTCTGTCAATACTATATAAACTGTACGCTGAAGTTTCTTTAGCTATCGACGACCTTGACAATTTTGAGGAGTAAACAGACAATTGCAGCGACTGACACTTTATTTGACAAAATATACAGGGCAATACGTTTTCCGACTTCGGACGACGAATTTAAGGACGCACAGAACCTGTTTTTTTATATAATGTTATGGGTATGCCGTGTGTGATCCGATGCATCAATGGCGCCCATGTTAAAATCATTTCCCCGAGAACAGGGAACGAAAAAAGTACAAACAAAAAACAAAACACGTAAGAACTAGTATCTTACCTTTAATTATCCTTTTAATTCCATCTAATAATCCATTTAACTCAATAATTGACGATTTTGCATCTAGGGTCTTTAATAATTATTTTAGCATAGTTAAATAAAGACCCTTATGCCATTCTATCACTTTATTCAAATGAGTTTATGAACTCAAAAAACTTTCTTCTTTGTCACACGCTACGTCATGTACTCTACATTACTGCTGTTCAAATGAACCGGAGCAGTTTATCTAATAATAGCCGTTGGTAAACACGGTTCCATTTGCAGATTTCTGCATACAAACATAATTATGTTTAAACTTGCACAATGTTTTATTTATCTATGGTAAATGCCCTTATTGTACGAGAAAATAATGTAATATATAAATACACAAAGAATGGAAAACATTCCAGTACACAAAAGATAAATGAGTAGAAAATACCCGTGTACAAAATGGGACGTTCCCAATTCCAGTGTGGTGCTATTTTTACCATCTTATACTTTACACAGCTCTATGCCTAACGTGAATTAAATAGGAAAGCAAACATAGCAGATTATTCATGAACTGTGCGATATGTGTATGGCTTGTTGTACATTCTTAATTTTTAAGTTAAATGTCAAAAGTATATGCATTGGTTATAAACAATGCACATTACACGAAATAAGGAAAATGTGATCAATTGACAATTCAGATATGTCGACATACAGTACATGTAGAAAACATGTGAAATAAGTCGCGTTTATAATAAATAGTCAAAAAATGGGGAAAATGACGCAATAAGTATGTCATTTTATGACGCCATCAATCAGCTGATTCATTATACGGATGGCGAAAAATTATGTCATATGACTAGATTTAAAGGTTGAAAGGTTGATAATTTTGAAGCTTAAGTTTTGTCGACTTTGTTTCTTATGAAAAATCATTCAGTGGTAAAGTAAATATAATTAAAAAAATAACAAAACAAAAGTCGTGTAATTTTATATTTTATTTCAACATTTCTTTTGGTGAATAGAGATCTATGTCATATATATATTTTTCTGCAAAATATGCACATTTTCTTCCAATGGGTGACCTTAAAATTCGATCAATGAACCAAACAATATCGACCTAATTTTAGCGCATATCGCATGACGTCATTTAAAAAGTAGTCCGTGCACGCGACAGGTATATTCCACAGTGTTGAATACAAGCAAGTATATTCCACAACGTGTTATACAGTCAATGTCGCGGTGAAAATGGGATAAAACATTGTTCATTCGTATTAAATGTATGTTTTACAAGCATTTCCAGCGATTTTAAGTTTTATTTTTATATGTAATACATTTACAATATTCATAATGAATACATAAATATATTAAAACAGTTTTCAATGAATTGAACATATTTGTATACAAGAAACAAAAGAAAAGTCTTTAAATTTATTAAAACATTAACAACTTCATCTCGATGACTTCACTTTCATCATCTTTCGGTACTGCCGCAGCCGCACACCAATCTCACATGACACATGCTGATCTTTATAATACGGCATCTTCTAAAAAACAATAATGGGTTTTCCAGACTCTTGTCTTCGTGTCAACGAGCCTCAGAAATGTGTTTTTGATATGTTATTTTAAATTGCTGTGTAATTAATTGATGATAAAAAGGAAATTGTGTTCTTTTTGTCGTTTGTTCATTTATTGCTATTGCATAAGTTTACATTTTTTACTTATTATTGCGGATATTGTGATTGCTTTTTGTCTAAGTATTAGGTTCGACAAAGCTTAACACCGGGTAAAACCCCAACAATTTGTTTTGAGAAATCCAATACAATCCATGGCGGCGACCCTACAAATATACATTGTCCTCCATGTTTCTAGGTTGTAAGCTGTGCATTTAAAAAGTGATCTATCACAAGAGATTAATCCTATTGTAAGTGTTTGGTGAGTTTTTAAAATGATTTGACCGTTTCAATGTGATGACTGACGTTTTTCATTTGTTATGTTTATATGTCATATGTTTCGTCTTTTCTTGTTCAGATAATGGTCCACTTGGTGACTATGAATTTTCTTCTGTGATGTCAATACTTCTATATTCAACTTGATTATATTTTAATAAAATGTTCGCTTACTTCAATGATTACATATGCATTGTGGCGTATCTACGATTGAAATGACCAATGACAGTTACAATACATTGTCAATCAATATTCAATATTGCGACATATTTAATGAAATAAATGTTTGTTTAAGAAACAGCGCTTTGGTGATTTCATTTCGTCTAACAAGAATTGATGATTTGAAAGCCGTTTATCATCTCGACATCTTTTAAGTCGCATTATTAATCTTATTGAGTGGTGGCATCATGTTTCGTTTGAAATGGAGTACAATGCATGGCGGTTTTGTTACAATTTATTGCAGTTTCAAAGAGTACTATATCTTCTACAATAAAGCATTTGGGAAATGTGGACCAAAGCCTAATAAGAATAACTCACCAATCTTCTTCAATTTCTGAGTATATCAATGGCAGACGTGTTTTTTCTAGTCACTTGAAGCTTTAAAATAAATATATTTTATAAGATGTTTGTAAAATTTACCTTCGCGATTTTGAAAACACTTATTCACTGTTCATGTACGTTAGATTGTGAGTACTACACATATCCGACGTGTGATGCATGGAGAAGCTGTAGTGCAAGCTGCGGAGGCGGTGATCACTGTAGGACCTGCTATTCGTGTGCCCTTAAACACAAAAAAGACTTTTGCGAAGGGTACAATGAACACTGCTCGCATGGCCATAGCCATTCAGACCGGAGCTGTCGGTGCCTAAGTTGGAGAGCAGGAACCTGTCACGTTCTTAGTTCCAAACAATTGTAAAATATTTTTAAAATACTGTAAAAATTATGTTCGCAAATGGGTAATTACACTCCTCATTAGAAACAATGTTCTGAATATAGGCTTGATGGTGGAAAGCATCAACAGAAATTGGTAATACAATAATAAAGCGTTTGTAACAATATTCATTGATAATTTGGAAAATGTCAGTATAACTAACAAAACGTCTAAACTTAGCTCTTGAGGGACGCTGTGGTGGCGCGCTAAATCTTGCTTATTAAGGTACACGTAAATGATTGTTATGCTTTTTTAATGCAAAGCTATTTCAAATTTCCACATTTAATTGCTTAGATAACTTACAAATTAGTTGAGTTGTTTTTGAAATCAGATTTGTTTCAGAAGGTTTTGCAACATATACAATTCTCAACTGTAGAATGAGCTTTCGAATATGTTTTGACAACGTGGGTTCCCGCGGAGTGGAGCTGGAGTATTTACTTGTTGCGGGGACACTAAAATCGTTTTCTTTTTCTATCATGGATACATCTTAAACGAATTCTAAGATAAACGTTTGTATTTTCTCTCTTTTATTTTTTATCGACTTATTACGTCGTGCATATGGTGAGCTCTTGGGATACCCTAATATGCGTCGTCCGTCCGTTCTACTGTGCGTCCGTCAGTGCGCCCGTTAACATTTCTTCAAACAACATCTCCTATTGAACAGGTGAGCAGAAATTGGCGATTTTTCCCTTGAATGGTCCTCTAGTAAACTGGTCAAATCGTAAACAGTCCTTTATTTAACAATTAATGCCCCGGCCCAACGATCACCAGTTTTACGTTTACTTTAATATGGAAAATATATATTAAGAACTCATCTGATGTGGAACCGTGAAGGCCATGGCTTTCATATTTAGCATGTGGTATTATTTAGAGGTCCTCGATAATTTTATTTTTCAAATTATGCCCCCCCCCCCCCTCCCCTGCGGTTAAAGTTGGCCTCGCCAGGGGGAAACCAATCTAACATAAACGTATAAAGAGAAAAACTTAAACAATATAAATTGTTTCAATTCAACGTCGATAGGAATCGTATAAGGTATAAGGCATCATGTAGAGGTCCTCTACAAAGTTTGTGTAAACTAAACACTGGTCTCAAAACTTGTCCCGCTCCGGAGACCACCAGTTTGTAATAGACTTGTATAGGTATACATTTTAAAATTTTCGAAGGTCACGGCCTTTTATTTTGCATGTGGTATTATCTTGAGATTATCTGCTATGTTCATTTGAACTATGTCACTGAGCAAAACTTGCTCTTTCCGGAGATCACCATAGACTTATAAAGGAACACCTTTACACATATCTGTGTGTGAAATAGCTATGTTTTACATAGACGTATGCAGAGAAAAACTTAACAATCTTCTTGCATGATTTAACAATGCCCGTACATTTCATATTTGGTATGTGGCCTCATCTAAAGACCTCTACAAGTTTTAACCCTGTAGTCACAATGTTCCACAACCCCGGGGTCACTAATTTTAAAGTCACCTACATGCAAATATGGGAAATCTTTTAAAAATATTACCGTCTTAATGCCAGTATCTTTTATATTCTATGCGTAGCATAATCTAGAGATGTTATGCAACGTTTCATTCAAATAATGCTCTGGTGTCAACAGTTGCCTCGCCTATGATGTCACCGATTTAATATTGAGTTATATAAACTTCCAATCTCCATGTGTTGATCCGCAAATCCCCTGGCGTTTTAGAGTTCTTCTACGGGGTTAATTTAATTCATGACAACTCACCTCTCATGTGGCACCCAGGTGTCACATTTATAATATTAGCGTATTACACAATAACATTACAAATCCTATACGAAACAATAAGGCCCTGAGCTTTGATATTGAGTATTTAATATCAGAGTGTTGTCCCTTAAAAAGTTTGTTCAAATCATACCTGTATGGTCAAAACTGGTCACACCCAATTAATAACATTATTTATATAGACTTAAATAGCAAAGTTACAAAATATCTCCTCAAATATTAATACAAAGTAGCGTAGATATATTCAGGTAACATGCTATATTAATCCTCAAACATGTTGGTTAAACTTATTCCCCTTTTGTCAATAGAAGTTTGAAACCTTGTTTCTTCAGTATTCTACTTCAGTATTATACTATTATTTTACTTTCTCAGTTGAGCGTTCTCTGTTAAGCTTGTTTTAAATTATTTTACTTATGAGTTATGATTAGAGATTGTAATTTTTTGGGTCTCTAAAGGATTACAACAAAGCATGGTGCACTTTTTTAGCATCATAAATGCAACTATAATACATTTACATATAAATATAAATAATTTAAAAACAATAATTAACAATAAATAAATAAATACATAAATGAGTAAATGAATAAATACATACATTTATTAATTAATAGATAAATAAATACATAAATTTATATTAATACATAATTAGTCATAAGAATGAAATCTGAAGAGATAAAAATAGCGAAATAGATAGAAGGTTGGCAACTTAGAATGTCCGAGAATCTTTATTGTTCGGTCAATTGTTCATTAATGTCATTTTGTATAAATAATACAATAACAGTAAGAACTATGCGAAGAAATAACAGAAAATCAATCGCATTACAGTTCAAACACCTTATGACGCGTTTCTGTGTTGGAAGATTGTGTTGCCAATAGTTTGCTTATACGATAAACTTGATTCGTTTCTAGAAACGTGTATTCAACTGGTAATACGGTAATGTGATTATTTAAAGAACATATAAATAATGCTCATAGAAACGTATAATTTGTCATTATATTTCAGATTGCAGACATATCTACATCCCCAACTGTATTCATGAACAGCAACAATGTGGTGGATCCCCTGACGGCATCATGTGTACACACTGTGAAGATCCGTACTATTCGGGAGGATATAATCGAGGATGCTTAGGAAACTACTCTGTAGGTTACATTAATAATATATATGCCTTTATTAATGAATTCTTAATGCATTTTAGTTTGCAGACATATCTACATACCTTACTGTATTCCTGGATATCAGCTTAGGTAAACAATACAGTAACCATGTAAACTATGTAATGTATTCGGATGTATTGAAACGTTACGAAATGCATGCCTAACTTACAAGGGTATTTTCTAAAAGGAAAGTATTCAGTGTGCATCAGTATCAAAACTTTATGTTTACATGGTCGTTAAAGATAGTGAGTGGTTTTACTTTAAGTTTGAATAACGTGTATTTCAAACTCGATTAATATAAACTCGTTACTTGATATATCACTGCCTTCTTTTGGTTATAATTGGCCCGTATAATAGATTATTCCACGATCGACCGTACAACTTCTCAATGTTTCACGCTGCCTGTACGCTTTTCGTGTTTTTATGGTCTCATTTTCGGGAGCAGTTAAGGTCAGGACATTTCTGTATGGAAATCGCACGGAGATTTGACGATAGTTTGCGAATCTGTACTATGGCCCTCTTTCTCACAGCAACAGTACGGGCATTATACGGCTTTCATTAAGGTCCATGCTGCTTTCGTGCGGCTTTAATATAAAAGCCATGTGGGCTACTCGTTGATTTCGCAATATCCGCGTTAATCACAGACATCGCATGGTTAACCTCATGCAACATTTCTACATGGGAAACGTAATCGTGCCGATGCCGAACGATCCCGTTTCGGTTCTCGTATTTTTCCATTTACGACATTTCTTTCAGTCATAATTTAAATCAACCTAATGTCATCGTAACATGACTGTTCAGCATCGTGTATGTATGTGTATATTTATATTAGTAAACATGCGCACACATTCGGGGCGTATAAAGTATACCATTTGATACGGTATTTTGTGTGATGGAACTTGAATAACTTTTGTCACCAACCAGAAATGGTATGTATATTCGCTCTATATTATTGTATGATATTTTTTTTATAATTATACCCTAAAGATAAATAAAGAAAGGTTTCATCAATATAATCATATTAAAGTTATATATATTTACAAAAGAATATTTCTCTCAACGAGTCCATTAAATGATGTTTTGTCTTTGAGAAACAAAAAGAAAATAATTGAATTATCATGCCTTTACGTATGTCTGTATCAAGTAGATATTACAAATCCCTCTTGAAAATTACGATCCAAACAATATGTTAAATGCTATCTCATAACTATTACTGTTTACCAACGATAATGTGTATTTGAAGACAACCAAAATTACTCCACGTTGTTCAAACTTTCATCAGGAAGTTTGGACAGCAATCGTTCTAAATTGAAGAAGATTGTGTACGACGCCTAATGGAAAATATATCATCAATGCACTTGATAAAACCAGGAAGACTCTTATATGAACTTATCCTAGTAAAGAGGTTTGTGATATATCAATAACTTGATATATCAATAACTTTAAATACTTCCTTGACTTCGGTCCAATAACCTGATTATTTGCATTTTGAATTAATATATTACTCGTTTCGGTGATTTTAGCAAGTATATATCACATACCATATATTAAAATCAAAGAAGAGTGTTTTTAAGCAGCTCGAATAGTATGTTCAAACGATATTTTACTTTGAATGTTTGAGCTCTTAAGTTTAAAATCTTATCTTTTATTCAACACAATTTATACTCATCAATTTTACTGCCGTGTTTGTCATGCGTTATCTTGTTGATTCTTGTATCAAAATTGGACTCATCGTTATTTATCATCCATGAACAAACACTAGATTAGGACACACAAGGGGCCGTTGGTGAACGTTTGGTATTTTAGCATCATTTAACTGTGCATCATTATCATATTATTAGTCCGTTTATATTTTATACAGGTTAAAACTGTCTTTATGATATTGAGAATACATACTATATATATATATATATATATATATATATATATATATATATATATATATATATATATATATATATATATATATATATATATATATATATATATATATATATATATATCAGAAATGCATAAACATATAAATAGTATGCGTTGATGATTAAAGAATCTAGTAAGTGAAAACACTTACTTAACCTGAACAAGTGTTACTTGCTAATTAAAACTGTCATTTCTAAAACAATTTTAAATAGAAAATGTATTTAAATTTCACTGAAAGTGACCATTTGTATATAAATATAAACAGACAATTTTCTAATAATATTATGCTTTTTAACTTAGTGGGATTTGTGTACGTATATCTTTATGTAATATGTTAAGTACACTCCACGGGCGTTACTGAGGCTATTTCAGCTATACGCACGATCGAGCAGCGAAGCTGCGAGTGGGGGTAGGTGCGGGAGGGGGTCACCCCTCCTGCTGGGGAGGTTTGGCCCCCCCCCAAGAAAATTTTGGAATATTTCATAGACAGATATTGCGTTTTGGTGTTATCTTTCAGCCACGTTTTGGCAATTTTAATCCTCAATTACTTACTTGAAAAAGACAGATAAAAGAAAATATTATATTAAACATTGTCAACAGTAAATATACTTTCGACCATAATATATTTGCTATGTTTAAGTGTAAATGCTTAAAAATCAAGAAGCCTTATTGCGAGGGAGAATGGATCCGTAGTTGCATAGGTGTGCGAGGGTGTTCAACTCTATTGCTGGCGGGAGTATGGGGTCCTCCCCTAGAATTTTGTTTAAATTTCTTTGCAAAAGGTGTAATTTGGTGTTGCATTTCAGGAACATTTTGGCAATGTTTATCCTATAATATTAGCTTGAAAAAAAATGAGAAAAATAAATATTTTCAATAAACAATGACAACTGCAAATATACTTTTGACCATAATCTGTTAAGTTTGAGTGTCAAGGCTTTAAATCAAGAAGCCTATGAATGCGCGTGAATGGGTATGTAAATGTGAGGAAATGTTTGACTCTTGCTTCCTTCCTAAGAAAACTTTGGATTTCATTGCAGAAGGAGCGTTCGTTTTTTGTTATCTTTCAGCCACATTTGGCTATTTTATTCCTAAATTTATTCCTCTAAAAAAGTAAAGGATTTTCCATGGAAACCTTTCCCATGTCCGTGTTTTTGTTGCGACTCTGTAAAAATGTGGTACCACGCCCACGGCGTGTGTATTTGTTTAGACGAGTCGTCAAACCTGGTGTGACGTGGCGCCAAAAACTAAGCCCGTCATTATTTTCATCTGAAACTGATTTGATTTGGGGTATTTAGTAAACTGAAAATTAAATTCTTTTTTTAATTAAACTGTAAAAAAACGCTCTTTGAATGTAACAACAGCAAGCTCGAGAGTCTTGAGCGAGCATACTTAACTTTTATTTAACTCGTAGATCTATCAATCGACATCCTAAGCGAAATGTAAAGCTGTGAACATTTTCCCACTTATCCGTCAAAAGAGCTAGCTTCTGGGATCATCTAATAAACATGTTTCGCTGACGCTATCTCTAAAAACATCTGGATAAAACGGAGCGTTCTCCGACATTTTGAAAATTTGCGCCATTTTAACATTATCTGGTTCCTGTGTCCGAATATTGGTCCCTAAAAAAATTGAAGGGCGACAACATAGTCGTAAAAGGAGTAAAGTATGCCAAGTTATTACACAGTGAACCCCTCATCAGTGAAAAAGACTTTACTTCGTATGTTTGGAGTTAAGACTGCGTTGTGTTTTGTACCCGCTGTTATTTTCTAAAAGTGGACGTCTTGTTTGCTTGTTTACATATTTATACCCATAACCCCCTTAGCCCTCAATTTATATAGCATTTTTCAAATTTTAAGAGTTTTCATGTTTTAAAGTTTAAAACTGAATTATACGCACGGGCGTACTGCCGTATGCCTAGGTACGTCATTGCACTCGTTCTTTTCACACGCAAAACACAATTGCAAAAGTAATTTGTTTATTTGTTTAATTGACACCCGTATCGTAGAAACATGAAAACACTGCTTACATTTAGTGACATGTAGTAGCATTGGCCTAAGCTTGAGAAAACATATTAAATAACTTCCTATTATATTTGTAGATTCGAAAGTAATTAACAAAGCTGTAGTTTCATAAGTTGCATAATTGATTTTGTCTGTAATTAGATTATTCGTATTGTTAAAAGGGTAGGATTTTTTAAATAGCGTTTTGTACTTAACGCTTTAAAAAAATAAAAAAAGACTACGGAATACATCCATTATCCAATACCCTTTTTCAATTTCTTTGATATTTCATAGCTTCTTGCCAGCCCTATACATTTCCACACTCTGATGATTGGGGTAGTTGAACTAGAATTTGTGGTAGAGGAAACAAATGCAGGACCTGCGTGTCCTGCGTGTTAATACATCCGAAACGAGAGTGTACCTCTTTTAATGAAAAAGGAGATTTTTGCGATGGTAAGTTTAACGCCGATAGATAAGGCTCTTTATAGTGATCGTTTAAATAATCAACGTAGTAAAACCGTCATATCGTATGATATGCTCTTATATATGCTGCGCTGTTATGTAATAGTTACATATTTGGATTTGTAAAATTAACTGTAAATATATTTAAAGTATAAAATGTTAAGACTTTAACCTATTGATTTTCAGAGCGTTATCAGATTAAAATTCCTCACTTTATTCCAGGACAACAGCAGTGTGGTGGATCTCATGATAGTACCATGTGTATATTTAGCGAAGATCCTTATTGTTTAGGTGGATATTATCAAGGTAGCTTAGGTAAACAGTTGTAATCTGACAATACACTCACATTGTATTATCATATGAATTCAAAATTCTTAACTAAAAATTCGACTCCTCTTTTGTCAAGAGCGATGCCAACTGCCAAGAATACCGCATGTTCAATTGACAGACAAACGCCGACGTGTCAGAAAAAAAGTAAAATGATCGAATACGTCACGCGCCATTTTCTACACGTGGTAGATTTCGAGTCTCTTCGATGTTCGTGGCATTTTGCACGGTGTTTATGTTTCTTATATAGATACTGTATAATATGTAATCAAATAAAAACTATCTCGGTCCGACGTGTTTTCTATGAAAGACTAAGCCGCTAGAGGTATGTTATTGCAAAATTTCGTGATTGTTTATATTTTAAAATGTAGTTTTTTACTTAGGCTTAACGTATGTGTCTGTGAACGCATCACATGCCATTCACTCTTAAGACACGTACTCATTAGTTCCACATATATAAAGATCTTATAATATACAGACATTTATACAATACGCATACTTATCTTAATGATTTGTTACGTTAATTAAAATGTTTTCGCGTGTGCTATTGAAAGATTCGTTTCATGTTATTATTATTTAAAACTGTATGTGCGAGTAGATAGTACTGTTTTAATTGGATAATTATCATTAATTCAGATAGCGATATAAGAACCACATCTCTGAGTATTACAATAATGTAAGGAAGTAACAGAGAAGTCTGTACACGTGAACACTACAACGCCACCTTTTCACACAGGCACCAAAATACATTGCTTGAAGTAAGTAAAGTTTAAATCAATAAGGGTTCGTGGCTCGTTATATTGGGATAATTGTGAATTTGCAAATACTGCAAACCGGATGTTGAGAGCAGCTGTCTCAAATCAAGATTAATCGATATTCCTTGCGATAGGTATGTAAAGGGAAAAATGCAATCATAAAATGCATTTATTACTTTAGAAACTACACAATTCTGAAATTATTTAATATTTGTCAATTAATTATCTTTACATTTTCAAATTTCGATGATAGTATTCAGTAAAAAGGTAAGGCTAAATTTATATACGCATTTTTGTATTCCACACACTACAGCAGAAAAAGTTGGAGGACCTTCTTCAGAAAATAATATCAGTGTGTATGCTTTTTCTTATCAGGACTCATTTACATGAGTGTTCAATACTCAAATGTTCATAAACTGGAGTACATAATTTGTAATAAGTAGAGGCTTATAACATTAAGCCATGCATATAATACGTGTATGACGAGTAGTAAAATATCTGATGATCTATACGCAGTAATGTAAGCATGTTCTGGTTCATCGTTTAATTTTATAAAATTATGATTTTATAATTTAAGAAAGACTAGATGAGCCAGAAACGCTGACATGATGCAATGATACATTTGTTGCATTTGATCATAAGAAAATTTAATTTGTAAAATTGTAAAAAAAATGATTGCGACGTTTTCTATTGAACTGCTTCAAAACGAACTTATGAAGTGAAACAACAAACAAATTGAAAAATAGAGGGGGGAAAGCGGAAAATTATACTGATGAGATGTTTGAAATCATTATCATGATATTTGAGGTTATGTTGGGTGTATAAATGAGTACATGTTACTAACCTAGAAGTAAAAATATGTCTATATAAATAATATACTCTCAAATAGTACAGTGAATACTGTTTGCAAATGATTATATCAGAGTAAGCGTAAGTATAACGATGATACTTTACATAATAAGCGCAAATTACATAAAAGTAAAGTACAGCAATATCAACAGAGCATCAGTGACTCAAGTGACATCTGCTCCCACAAGAACACTCAAGAACGTCATAGTTTGATATTAAAGAGTAAACATACAAAATCGTAATGAGTCAATCATTGTACCAATTATTATAATGTTCAATGTAGTCCACTTAATATAGGCTAAAGTTGTTGAATAGCGAGTGTTTTGTTTTCTTTTAACATGAGAAATGTTTCAAATAAAATTTTAAACCATTAAATTCTCTAAAGCGTTTAGTCGCGTTATTAACCCGCTTGAGTAATAATTAATTGGTTTGAAAGGAAAAAATATGGCGGTGTTGTTACAGATTTTTGCTTTTATATTTAAGAGCACTATACTTAAACAATAAATCATATTAAAACGAGGAACGACCTTTATAATAACTGCGCCTGTAATAATTCATATATTGGCTTCAATCATTGCAGACTTGTTGTTCTTTTAATGACATGGTTTTAGCGAAAAATTTGAACAAAAAAGATGTTTCTAAAATTTGCATTTGCGATTATATGCCCGCTGATGAATAGTTTATGTGCGTTGAAATTAGAACAATCACGTATAGATAAAAATGCGCATCAATTAGCACCATCAGATAATAATGTAGATCAGGCTTATCGGTGTGTGCCACATGATTGGAGGTGTGGCGATTTTAGAAGCTGTAGCAGAAGCTGCGGAGGCGGATATCGATGCAAGACATGCCATGTGGATGAATGTGGTGTAATTTATGCGGAAGACAGATGTGAAAGATGCAACGAACGCTGCATGTATGGGCATTATTAATATGGCGGGATATGTCAATGCCCTAGATGGAGATTCGGATCTTGTTGTGAATGTACTTAAATGCCACAAAATTTGTTTTCTTTAGCTCGCATATCGAAATAATGACCTTTTCTTAACTATATCATCATTATTTATCCTCTTGATTTGTTTGCTATATAATTATATATTTTAAGTTGTCGCACGTGATTCAAGAATATTTTTTATACAATTGTAATAGAAAACAAACATACCCACCTCATCGTTAATTATTCTTTCATACTATTCAAAGGCATATTAAATATTCAAGCTCAAAGCCATTGAATTTGATGGCTGATTTCTGTCATATTGTTCTTGTGTGTTAGCGGGTTGAACATCTCCTGCATGCCAGAACGACAAATACACCCACTAAAACAACGAATAAATGTACTCGTTTTGTCAGTCACGCGTTTTCGCAATTTTCAAGACCACTTAAACACAAGAACGACATTTGCATAGCATGTGTAAGATATTTTGAATCTTAGCAAACTTCGTTCGTTTAATAATGCCATGTGTAGTTCGATGTAATTACGCAATAATATAATTAATCAACGTTGACCTAATTTTAATATTGTCCATAAAATCAACTAAAAATGTGTTACTAAATTTAATGCAAAATAATCATAAAACGCATTTCAAAAGGTCGTAATAATGGTTTCAAATCCATGAGTAAAGCAATAAATCTAAATGTCTTGACGAAAGCTCACTCGTTTACAAAACTTAGCCTTCCTTTATACCAAAATTTGGCTAGTTGTTGTTCTTGATTCGTCTCAACAAAAAGCATACTTTTCTCCTAGATATAATAAATATTTGACCCACAACGCATGTACTATCTTGTAATGAAATCGATCACTTTTATAATCACTAATATATTATTGAAAAAAAAATATGTCGGCGTTTTGATTGATGTCAGATTTTTTTTTGTGTTTATTGCAATCTTAGATATTCAAAACAATTATAATAAAAATGGATCGCTATTATGCAGTAGTGTTTTGGTGTCTCTTTAAGATTTTGACAATTGTTTTAATTTCGTTATTTAATTAAGGTCGAAACACAAACAACAATGACGTGGCTATTTAAAAAAATGTATGATAGATGTTGATCCGTTACGCCACAGAATGCAAATGACAATGCTTCTGATAAGCACAGTGTATTTACAGTATGTGGTCCATCACGTCACTTAATCGATTATCTTTGCCGACTTTTATTGAGAACATGACATCTCAAAATTAATTTAAACGCAAATTAACATTGTACGTTCTTTTTTCGTGTGCACCAAAGGGATGATTGTCGAGCCGAACAACTGCGTATACAATACATTGCAATAAGCACACTGCAGGTATTAATCATTTAAACGTAAGCAATCAGTTTAACAGTTCGCGTAATAAATAGACACAAATAGTGTATAGTGAGTTAATATATTATAGTTTGCAGGTCTATCACAATTCCGAACTGTCTTCATGGACAACAGCAGTGTGGTGGGTATCCTGACGGCATCATGTGCACACAGTGCGAGAATCCGTACTATTCAGGAGGATATCATAATGGTTGCTTACGTAAAATATTAAGTTAACTCCTAAAGTATGCCATACATTCAGGATATTTGAAATGTAATGAGAATGCATGCATGTACTCAAAAGGTATATTATTAGTGAACAGTATTATTTTGTATTAATATCTAAACTGTGTGTTTAAATTGTCTGTAATGATTGATAGTTAGTGGTTATACTTTTAATTGATATAAATAGTTAGAATTAATTTCCGATTTAAAACAGTTTGACACGTGTTTTGGTACTTCAGCTTATAATTTGTTAAAACAATTTATCCCGGTGTCTGCACGATGCTCTCGTTTTTCGCACTGACTTTCGTAAGCTGGAGGGGTGAAGAGAAATCCGTAAGGAGACCGCAAGTAGATTACAATATACATGAGAACGATATTCGCAATGCTCACAGCCATCTTACGAACATTTTACGACAGGCTGCGACAATGAATATGAGTAATTTATTAGCGTATGCATTTCACTCGTCATGTCACTGGATGATCGCGTAAATACGTCGCTATATTTGGATAACGTATGTTATCCGCTTGCAACATTAGGCCAGCATTTTTTTATTTGTTTTACGTGAAATTTGAAAAAAAAATGAGTCGGGGGATAAATAAGATAACAATAAAATCATGAAAAGTGAGCAGTCTACCAAAAATTAAATAATAAAACTGTCTAAACTGATAAAAAAATATTTTTGAAAATTTAAAATTAAGCCAATTTAACCTTATGTATACTTGCATCAACCTTTAAGTGTTTTATATATCTTATTACACTGTTGAAGAAGCTTTTTATAATAATAGTAAACATATTTTATATATATTTATATGTTAAAGCACCATTCGCATGTTTTATACTATGTTGCTTCAATAGAGACCATTAACCACGCCAGGTGTGTAGTGTGTTATAGTGATCGTTAAACTTTTGTTGAGTGTAATCATATGTATGTTTATAACAAATATAGCATGCATTTGACTTAAATAAAAAAGAATTGAAAACTTATTAAATTGTTTAATAGCTTTAAATAACAACCAACTTTGTAACTTTCATCCATGGGTGGAATATGCACACTAAAAAATACTATTTAATAAACAACAGACTTGCTTTATATCATGATAATTTGTATCAATCATGAGAAAAAATGAGCCACATAACAGGAAATTGGACCTTAGGGCGATTGCGACCATTTTGGCTCCAAAAGAGCAGTCTGATCAGGATCCAAACTGTTCAACATAATTGTCATTCAGTCAGTACTTCTAAAGATGTTAAGCGAACACTTTGGATCTTCATCAGACTGCGCTTGAATTAATGTTGATCCAAACGTTGTGTAGTTAAAGTTAGTAAAGCTAGTAAAATGTGTATATTTTATTTAAGAAACCGTGAGTTATAGACTTATTAAATCATGTGCTGCGTTTCATTATATATTCAGAGAGAGTTATAGTGTTTATATATGTAAAGTGAACACAAGAGGCATGACTACTATATTTGGTGTGTAACATCGTTATGAGGTTCTCTTTGAAGTTTGTTCAAATCATGCAGAAAATTTGCTCTCCTTAGGGGTTACTGTTTTGCTTATAAATATAAATAATATAATCATTCTCTGAAACCGCAAGGCCCTTTGGTTTGTTGCGTTGCATGCCAACCATATAGTGGTTCTTTGCTAAGTTTCATCAAAGCATGTCTCCGTGGTCAAAACTGATTGCGCTTATGGGGTAAACTGATTTATATAGATAAATGTCATTGATAATCCCTAACAACACAGACACCGCAAGGGTCAGGGGTTCAATATTTGGTGTGTTACATGTTAGTGTTTTCTTCTTCTAGGTGTGATCAAACATACATTTGGAGTTAAAAATAACCCGTCCTTGTTTCACATGCTTAATATTGACTTATATAAGAGTCAAACAATATTATTCTCTCAAAACGCATGGGTTAGGTGATAATTATTTTGTATGTGACATTGTATGGCGGTAATCTTCGTAGGTTGTGTATCATGTCCATTGGCTTCACATTATACCGTATAACGAATTAAATAGCACATGTAGCAAGGATTTAAATTGTTCTAGTAGAATTACTCTGCTGACTGTATATAACTTACTCGCAATATTAATTATATATAGAACACAACTTTTGAACTATGTAATTGTATATTTTTAAATAGTATTTTATTTTAAAAAATTCGTAGAAGACTCTCAGTATTGTCAAAATAAAATGGTGTAAACTTTACACATATAATTTTGTTCCTCACTTATTCACAGTTTAAGTTCAAATGAAAATTTCTAGTGAATGTGTTGTCTATATTATTTTAAGGAGAAACAGCAATAACATGTTTTGAATATATAATAAACAGAGAGAGCTATATAAATGTGAAGATAATAATAACCCTTGGAACAAATACATAGAGCCGATTGAGCACCAGGGCCCTTGCTACACTTTGGGGGATTGGGACCGGGCCCTTAGAGGGCGGAATTTCACGTCGTTTTCGGCGAAAAGGAGAATTTTACAAGATCTTTTCACCAATCATTCAACACTTAATATTTCTCTATTTTAATGTAATTTAAATAAATATACATTTAATCAAAGGTTTGTAGCAAGATACCAGCTGGCAACATAGGTATAAAAGTAAAAAAATATTTATTTTTTTGTTTTGGAGGGGGGAAATTTGTACATGAAATAGGGGGAAAAAGTATACTATTTTAAGGTGGGAATGGGGCAGAATTTCGGCCCCAAAAACGACCAAACGAGGGCCCTGAGCACATTTATCAACAGAGCCTGAGGTGTGATCAATTTATTTGCATTTCTGGCAGTACAAATCTTGCAGTATGAAAACATTATTTACAGTTGATAGAACATCATATTTCGGCTAAATAATAACTCATTTTTGAAAAATAATGTCAAGAAAAATAAATAAAACTTTCTTGTGACTTTGACGGACATACGAACATCGGGACCCAATGTTATTTTCTTCAGAAGTTGTGTTGCATATTTTTTTCTAAATAAAGAATATATATGGGTGGGTGGGGAAAGGGATTATTGATGCAAATACCTGTGGTTCAGTCCTCATGTTCATTGTAAAGAAACGTAAAGTAGTACTTCTTGGACATTTTCGGGATGTTGATTTTTATATATAAAACTATTACAGGATATGCATTTTAATAAATACGCATATTTATTAAACCTACCCAAAACTTTTTAACACATCGAAAGTTATCGATGGTGACACCTTTGCATCATCTGCAAAAACTCATTATTATTTTGAATTTCGTATCACATAATATGGGCATGATGTCAGCAATGGTGTTCTGAAGATTATCTTTCAAATTGAAATTGTTTCTGCTCCGTTATAATTAATTTGATTTTAAAATATGCTACATTTGTCTCGTTGATGTTAATGTCCGCCATTTCGGAAATGCAATATGAAAATCATTTGTTAAATACTCACCGATTGGCTAATAGCGTGTGGTATTGGCTGCAATAGCCAATGAAAATCGCTGACGCTTTACAAGTCGAATTGGCACAACGAAACAACCCGTATTATAAACTAATTTTGAACAACACTTTCGTCAATCTGCGCATTTTTTTCTCGTTTTGGATAAAATACTAGGTCGGCGGGTGAAATGTAAATAAAAAAAACGAAAGTGACTTTTTTTTTTTTTTTATTTGTCGGTAAATAGGGTCGGTCGCTCCCGTAAAACAGATAATTAAAAAAATGTTGGCCTTTCTGAACTTGCGATATTTTATTTTACACGTGAAAATGACTTAATTCAGCAGCCGGAAGCGGTATGTGTATTTGTATTTACATTTATATATCTTCTTACATGTATTCATGTTAGATATGTTTATGTTCTCAATCAAGTGATATATATTATTACGTTACATTTATATGATTTGCGATGTTAAATATTAGTTGTAAGTCACTAAATAGTGACAATGTTTAATGAAGTCTTTAATGACTTTTGAGTTCGATGTAATAATAATAAATATTTACCTTAATAATTATATTAATCTTAACGACCACATTTTTGTCTTATTTATAATTCGTAACAATATCCGATAAAAAATAATGTTATTATATTATAAATATAAAATTATATGAATTGCATATGTCGATGATAAACTACGAAATCATGAATTTTTCTAAAAGACAATAATGTCACAAAATGGCGCTTTTTAATTTTATCAAGCAGATTTTGCATAAATTGTGTAAATTTTAAGATACTTCACGTATGGAAAATATATCATGTTTCACTCACTCACTCTTCGATAGGCTGTACGTAACCTTGACAAGAGGGTTGTAATAAATCAAGTACTTTGAATAGATTTGTGACTTTTGTTCGTTTACTTTAGTATTTGTAACAACAAGATCAAATCAATATTACAATAATGCTTGTTTTTATCAATTATGTATAATTCTTTTCAAGTGCTTAGTTATATTGTAAACGAATTGAAACCTTTCGTTTTCAATGCAGACGATAAAAATAACATCGGTGCACCTTATTACCCTACGAGTCGACCCAATGTACTTGTCAAACGTTATCTCGATGACATATACCAAGTGTACCAAAGAATTGGTTCTCTTAATTTAGCTTATCAGTAAAGATACAAGCTGAAAATTCCCCAACGTCTGTTATGATACCATAAAATAACCGTAAATCAGTATCATATTGAGCATCCATTCAATCTATACGATTTTGAGCTCAGACATGTACTTTGCATTTTTTGCGCCTGTACATTCCACATTAAACTATATATTACCATGGTACACATTGCTATGTTAAACTCATGATTTGTACATTCGTTTTTTCCATTAATTTTAATGTAAAGTGTGAATTGTGTCGGTCACAAGAAAAGTGTGCTTATATACACACGTGCATCCAATTAGCTGTTATGAGACTGACAAGATATTTAAAACTGCTTAATTTGATATCGCGGAAGCCGGCGTTCAAGTATTTACAATCACGCAAACAAACTAAGATACTTAATTGAGTCATCAGGCTGATCATATTGCCATGCGTACCCATTACAACCTGATAATGTCACTCTAGAGAGAATAATGAATCAGGTTAAACCTGACGCTGACTAACTACTTATTTGTTTTACAATATGTGAATAACGTCACAATTGTTTTGAAATTAGATACCGTATATGCATTTGACATGTCTATCCCTTAAAGGCAAGATCCGTAAAGAACGCAGGCAATAAACAATATACGTCTTGCCATTCTTATTCGACAAAATAAACATATCGTGGGCTTAGCGCAAAACGGTCGTAACTGACATTTTTTACAAAAATGACTTTATTGCATAATTTGTACTATAATGTCAATATTAATAATCTGAGAAAACATTAAAGCTAAACTCTGCTTTAAAGAAAACCCAAAACCGTCATTTTGCAAATGGTCGTATCTGAAAATGAAATTATTTTCATTGCAAAACGGTCGTATCTGCAGTTGCAACCGTTTTGCACTGAAAATGAATATAAACATTATATTGTAATGGTACCAGTACCTAGCATGTCAGACTGTGACCATGGTACCAGTACATACAGACTGAGACAATGCTGTGATTTTTGTAACACATTGGGAAAAGTATCGGTACCTGCCCAATTCGGAATATTGTGCCAGAAATTGAGAAAATTGGTGTATTTGATGTTTATGCTCACAAATACTTTAAAATTGATAATTAAATTTTGTCAAGTTGTCAATATTATATTAACTTAGGTTCAAGCCATAGAGCTGCATAGGAAGACTAATTAAAAGTTGCATTGTTTTTTTAGTTTTTTTCAATTGAGAATTTTTTTCACAGCCATTGGGAAATTTGTTGTTTTTCCCTATTTCGAAAAATGCCATTTTCCGGTACTTCATAAAAAAAGACAAATATCGCTGCAATTGTACCAGCACGTAGTAAGTCAGACTGTGAAAATGGTATCGGTATGTATTATGTTAGAATGTGACAATGATACCAGTACATACTACATAGCATGTTAGACTGTGACAATGGTACCAGTGGATAGCATGTCAGACTGTGACAATGGCACTAGAACGTAGCATGTCAGACTGTGACAATTATACCAGTACATAGCAGGTAAGACATTTACTAATAAATCGGTATGTAGCATTTCAGACTGTGACAATTATACCAGTACGTAGCATGTCAGACTGTGACAATTATACCAGAACGTAGCATGTCCGATGGTGACAATGCATGGTACAAGTGCTTAGCATCTGAGACTGTGATAATGGTACCAGTACATGGCATGTCAGACTGTGACAATGGTACCAGAAAGTAGCATGTCAGACTGTTACAATCATACCAGTATGTTACATGTCAGACTGTGACAAGTTTGCAAGTAGGTAGAATATAGACTGTGACAATGGTACCAGTATGTAGCATGTGAGACTGTGACAATGGTATCACTACATAGCTTGTCAGACTGTCACAATTATACCAGTAGGTAGTATGTCAGACCGTGACAATCATACCACTACATAGCATGTCAGATTGTGACAATTATACTAGTGTGTGGCATGTCGGGCTGTAACAATGGCACCAGTACGTAGCATGTCAGACTGTGACAATGGTATGTTTTATTTAAAACTGTGACAATCGTGCCAGAATGTAGCATGTCAGACTATTAGAATTTTACCAGTATGTAACATGTGAGACTGTGACAATGGCACCAGTACGTAGCATGTCAGACTGTGACAATGGTTACAGTAAGTTATTAAACATGTCAGACTGTGACAATTTTACCAGTATGTAGCATGTGAGACTGTGACAATGGTACCAGTATGTTACATGTCAAACTGTGACAATTTAACCAATTTGTAGCATGTGTGACTGTGACAGTGGTACCAGTGTGTAGCATGTGAGACTGTGACAATTATACAAGTGCGTAGCATCTGAGACTGTGACAATGGTACCAGTATGTAGCATGTCAGACTGTGAAAATGGTACCACTACGCAGCATGTCAGACTGTGACAATGATACCAGTATGTAGCATGTCAGACTGTTACAATAATACCAGTATGTGGCATGTCAGACTGTGACAATGGTACCAGTATGTAGTATGTCAGACTGTGACAATTTTACCAGTACGTAGCTTGTCAGACTGTGACAATTATACCAGTTCGTAGCATGCAAGACTGTGGCAATGGCACCAGTACGTAGCATGTCGGACTGTGACAATGGTACCAGTATATTGCATGTCAGACTGTAACAATTATACAAGTATGTTGCATGTCAGACTGTGATAAATGATACCACTACGTACCTTGTCAGACTATGACAATGGAACTGGTATGTATTATGATAGACTGTGACAATTGTACCACTACGTGGCATGTCAGACTGTGACAATGATACTAGTACGTAGCATGTCAAATTGTGACAATGGTACCAGTACGTGGCTTGTCAAACTGTGACAATTATACCAGTATGTAGCATGTCAGACTGTGACAATGGTACCGGTATGTGTTATGTTAAACTGTGACAATCGTGCCAGTATGTAGCATGTCAGACTATGACAATTTTACCAGTATGTAGCATGTGAGACTGTGACACTTTTATTTCACTGATATTTCTATATAAATCACCAGAAAGCATACAATAAACTGTTAATACTTTTAAGTTATAGTTATTGGATAAAAAACAAGCACAATGCAATAAATGTCATGTCCCCCAGGCAATCCAACTTTAATTCAAATATATATAAAATGTAGTATTTTCTTCCATCATTAAAATAAAATATTTCAATAAACACATATTTCAAGTATTCCGAAAGAAAGTCTTCATATTAAGACATATGAACAGAAAAAAAACTGATCTGATTTTCAGATACGACCTTTTTGCATAAAAAATAAAATCAAACATTACAAGATTTTAAGCGCAAAACAGTCGTATCTTGATATTTAACAAATATCTCTGACTACAATAATGCCAATAGAGGTATATAGTGTGAACTTTAAATGAATGTACAATACCTACATTTATGCAAAATAATTTTGTATTACTGATAAAAAAGAATAAAATATTATTATTTTTATCGTAATGAAAAGTTTACAAAAAGTCAGTTACGACCGTTTTGCGCAAAGCCCGCGATATATGCCTTCTATAAGTGGCAACATTCAAATTGGGATAAAATAGTGATTATCGCAATTGCCAGACAATTATTATAAAATAGGATGTGAATGAAATTTATTATCTGTGCCCACACCAATGAAAAGAATTACAAATACGTTTTGTTTTCTTTTTGTGTAGTTAGTTACATATCAGGTAAACATACTTCGTTATTATCTAAACGTTCTTATTCTAAAAGTTTTGTCTAAACGATGTGTTTCTATAAATTAATTGTTCATAAATGCAGACATTTGTATCTGGTTTATAAGAAATTAAGATTTTAAATATAATATAATGTGTACACTATGGAAACGTTGGTTCCTTCCATATTTATCATTTTTGTATACAATATTCACTCCAGTGTTGTGTTCGGTGATATAAATATAGGTATTCATTTGTGAATGAAGTCTGTTGGGAGTCGGGGTTCTTGTAGCGTAACTTTTGGCGGGTGTAGTCATTATCGATACAGAGATATGTGTTGTAATCTTAAATACGAATATTCAGACCAAGGTCGTGAATAAAGATATTTTCACATCCCTTGCTATGACGTGGAATCGTTTTCAGTCTGACAGGTACATTGTTTTTCATTGTATCATACAGGTCAAGCTGCGAGACAGGGCAACAATTAATTGTTATTGTTTTCATGATATTCCCCTTATAAATAATCGGTAAAAGTTAAAGTAAGGTAAACATGACTACTTAAATGAGTATTTCTAAAGCTATAAATATTGTTTATGATTTCCATTAAAATATAAATAATTTTGACAATCATGAATGCCGTGTACATTTTGAATGGAGGCGATATAGAAACAATATAGAAACGATATCAATGTCGCATATTGGGCCTTTTAAACAAATAGTACATTTTACGATTGATAAATACGAACGTTTTCAAAGTAGCTGTGATAGCAAACCAAAAAAGGTACGTGCATGTTATTAAACGCTTGATAAAGTTGTGGGATGAGTGATAGATATGTTTATATGTTTCACGAAAGTACAACATGTAATGATAACGTGTTAACCATAATCAGATTTGAATATTTAATTGTTAGCTGCCTGGTATTAATTTATGAAACGTTAAATGAATAACACATGAATTAGATATGCGTCTCATAAACATTATCAACTATCAAATGGGTGGTAAGTGTACACTAAAATTACAAAACGCTACTTTCGAAAAGAAATATGAGCTCTCTTCAAGGAGCAGCTGACATAATTATAATATGGGTAACATAAATGTGTGGGCGATGGTATTGTTAAACAATAAAGTAAAGGCAATTTTGAAAAAATAAACAATCGAATACATTTACATTAATTATAAAGATCGTTAGAATGTTTTCGTTTCGCTTTAATTCCGAGGTCTAAATTATAATCAAGCTATATTAAATAAATATACAGAAAGGTGTATCTCCGTGCAATTAAAACATAAAAGGAGACCCATTTAGTAATTCGTTGTAACATGTATCTAAAAGTTATGGAAAAATAAAAATTGGATATTAATCATTAAAATCACCTGAAGTATCACTTATTTTATATAATTTTCATTTGGCATTTAAATAATTCATGTTTCTTAGTGAAGAATACTTCGCCTTAAGCTTCATGGAAAATAAATCCAAACTGCACATGAATGAACCAAGAAGAAAGGAGAACCACATCTGGGTATGCAATAATACTAAATATTAACTAGCAAAAGATTGAATGTGAAACGCTACTCTTCACACAAGTACTATAAGCAATTCGTGAAGTAAGTCAAGTTTCATACAACACTACAAGTTAATGGCGATGGTGAGTTACTATTGAAGTCGCAAATTCAGAAGCGTCGATTAATGGAAAAAAAGGCGATGAAAATGCTAAAAGGTTGTCTCAAATCACGATACAACTTTATTTTGTGAGATATTGATTTCGCGAGAAATTCGCAAGCATATGTAAGTTGTTGTTTTTATTTAATAAATAAACAACATTAAATATTAAATGTGTGTCAATTACTGTTGCTTTTCTTAAATGATGCAAGTTTATTTATTTTTTTAGCAAAAACGTAAAGGATAAAGTAAAATTGTTTTTTTTATCACACTGAACATACGGACGTCAATCAAAGTGTCACGCATTCCAATATCTGAAGTTAAAGGTTAATTGACACACAACGTAAAGGTGGAAAAGGCATGATTTGTACCAAATAAAAAAAGAACCCCATATGACATATCAAGCTCATATTACCAATAAATGTAGCATCTTACGTTGTAATTGAATTTGTTCACCTTAAATACATTATAGCAAGTTAAGAATATTTCGGAACAAAATTTCATCATTATTTGAACGTTTGAAAGTGTGTTCTGTATATGAACTTTAGCGACCGGTGGATCGTAAAGGCGTACCTTTTGTATTTATCCTCCTTTTGATTTCTCCACTATGAGTTACCGGTTTGTATAAGAAAAAAAGAAATAATCAAGAAAACACGTTACGCACTGTTATTTATGCTCCGTAATCGTCATAAACGTGGGGCATATTTATGCTTCTGCAGCTTCATATGCGTAACCCTTGTTCAATTGTAATTTTGGCTATAGCATATAATTAATCACTGTTTTGTTTGTTTTTGTTATTTTTTTCAGTTCCTTTTCAGTCTTAAACACAATCGCCACACGACAGTGATATTATGTACGCTATATTGACTCGCTTTATTGAGCTCTTTAATGGGTGTTTTTGCAACATACCTTTATAATGTGTTCAAATAATGATATAATATTAAAATGTTATACATATTTAATCGGCACCAGGAAAATGTTGTGGTTTGGCCTCTTTTGTTTATTCTTGTTTTCGTCCAACTGAATTGATTTATCTTATTTCACTTAGTTATTTTATACAAGTTTTTCTATTTTTATCTGTTCTTGATAAGTCTTGATAAGTGAAATACACAAAGAAGGAAGTTGTAAGACTATTTTCAATTGCTACTTGCATTAACGAAAATGATAAGATATAATCACATACTCTCATCGCCTCAAGTGCCTTAATATTCAAGCCATTTTTTACGAAGATCATTGAACGATTATTTGAAGGAGATAAGGGCAACACGTGTTTATACAAACACGTAGTGTCTCAACACATCTTTGCATTATGGAAGACAAGTTGATAATCATAAAAGCAGGTCCCTTATGATAATTGTAATAAAATTTCATACTAATGGAATTTAACTAATATTCACTTCAAATGTGAAGCTGTTTGAATATAATTAACCAAAAATATGGATCAATCATATGTATTTAATTATTTAATATAACGGTCTTATTCTTTTTTATGCGTTTTCTTAAGTCGCTATTTGAATGTATGGGTCATATTGTTACTCAAATTAGAACTATACGTTTTCTCCTGCTGTGTTTACATACGTAATGGGTTTATTTTTTGACGCAATATCTGTTTGTAAACACATTAAGTAAATGTAACTTACGACAACTGTGCTGACCTTGTCTAATCTTTACGGGAAAATGGTAAAAAGTGCATTCACACTCTCGACTTGTTTAGAAAAAGTTTTCAAGTATGTATCTTAAGATAAACCCGAACTGTTAAAACCTTTTTCGTTTTAAGTAGATATATCAATGCGATAAGCATTTGTGTTGGTGGGAAAACTTATTTTGACTTGACGTTATCATATCGATACTTGTCAAATGTTTGTACAAATAATGATTTATTTGCTAAGTGACTCCTCGCTTTCATAGACCTTTAAAATACGCCACAAAGTGTAATAATAAGCATGCGTAAAACATTTTTTTCAAACCACTTTGCGTTCAAGTATAAGTTTGTATTTACTTAATGATTTTGATGTATACGATGATATTAAAGCTATATCTCGTTAAACATGCAAGTGCTCGGACATAGAGCCGCTCTTAAATTAGTACTTTTATTTTCAAAACATGGAATGACTTAAAATGTGAACCCATTAAGGAACTTCATTTGAAGATTTACTCTTCCTCGTTCTCTTTTCAGAATGTAGATAAGTATTAGAAATTGAGCAGATTTTAAATTGTAAGGATGGTTGCACTAAGATTTGATCGTATGCGTAAATTTAAAATATTACTTATATTATTGTATTACTTATAAATACTTTGCAGCTATTAATTGAGTTTCAAGTGTTCAGATAATGAATTATCGCTTTCGATACTTATACACATTGCAGAGTTAATGTGGGCAAATTTAACAAAGTAATAATCAATGTTCGCATGTTGCTAAATTTTAATCACATGCTGGGACTCGGTGCGTAAAAATGTGTGATTTACCAAACACATTTGGTTTAGTCACGGTATAAGGATCAAATATTAGAATCATCGAGTATTTATGTTTTCCAAAAATTAAACGAGTATTTACTCAAAAAATATAACTTACATCATCAAACATATTTTAAACTTTCGCTTCGCAATGACGCAACCATTTACATCGCCGATGTCCGAGTATTTACATAGCAATTTTTGAATCTCTCTTTAAATAGGAATAGCAGACTTCCCGCAAGAAAAACAACAGACTGTATTATCGCTCTTAGCTTTTTGCACCACCATTTAGTGGTTAAAGTTCAATTGATTTCATGTGATTACTATTGTACGATTGTTTAGTGCCAGTGTAACTAATCTATAAATTATATTGAACACTTGCCTAAGGCTTTTTTTCAACGTTAGGAATTATTTATTTTTGTTTAGACATTTATTACATAGGCTTATAATCACATGTTACACAAAATCGAAATAAATTATATATGATAACAGAAAGCTTAATTTATCACACACAATTTTTTGTGGATTTCGATACGTGCAACGTTTTTGTTTTCTATTATGTACATAATGCACTTCCAACTGTTGTCACGGCTATTTATATTCGATTGATATCCGTCATTGTCGTAACTGTTCATACATGTTTCTCTCTGAAAAAACTACATATGGATACTTATATCGCCGTAATTTTATTGTCAAGTACAACAAGGGATATTGCCTGGTATGCAGTTACGAAAAACATTCTTAAGTGAATTGTATGCATTTCGATCTATATACGTAGTGTCTCAGATCACGCCACTTATGATTACAGCTCTTTTGATTATCTTTGGAAATGTGAAAACGAACCCTTGTAAGATAAAAGACGCGTGTATGCGTTTATTTTCTTAAATCGATTGAAACTGAGTTTTGGAACGGTGGTTAATTTAATATTGAAGGCTTCAAAGATTATTTCGTCATTTATATTTATTTCCTATATGATAAGTTTTACAGGTAATTATCATAAGTGAGATATGTATATTCATAATAAAGTTTTGTTTTATTCTTTCGACATACTCGAATAGTATTAAATTATTAAATTATTATTATAGATCAATGTAAATGGTACACATATGGTGATTGTGATCCATGGGGAAGCTGCAACGAGCGTTGTGGAGGAGGGCGACATTGCAGGACGTGTTATTCGTGTGTGCTTAGTGACCGAAAGGAAGAGTGTGGAGGCTGTAACGAACATTGCGACAATGGTGCCCAATATTCAGATGGCTATTGTCATTGTCCGAGCTGGAGGACCGGAAGATGTTGCGAAAGTGAGTCGATTCTCTTCTTTCGGCAAAAGAGCTATACGCGATACACTTCATGCATTTATGAGCTACCGTAATTTCCGAACAAAACGACTTTGTGTTAACTTTTTAAACATGTTTTGAACATTCATCGATTTATTCAAAAAATGGATTCCTATTTAAGTTACTACTGTTATATTGTAATTTATTATCATATTCTTTATTATTATTTTTTTTATTTTTATTTTACAGTTATCCGATACGTCGAAATATTAAGTGTCTATGTATTTCGTAAATTATATTTGTATTTTAAATGTAATGACCAGTTTCCAATGTGTTTTTTCACAGCATGTAGACATATCAACATTGCACATTGTATTTCTGGTCAACAACAGTGTGGAGGATCCCCTGACGGTGTTATGTGTACACATTGCGAGGATCCTTATTATTCTGGAGGATTTAATCGAGGATGCATAGGTAAGGGCATATACATCATGTCCACTTTGTACAATTATTGCTTCGTAGTTTGATATGTTAGAAGAATTTCAGAATTTTTATTTATATGGCTTTTTGCAAACTTATTGCGCCCATAAAGATGTTCGGAAATCTAAAATTACACCAAAGCGTTGAAACATTTGAAATGGAATGACCCTTTACTTTGAATAACCATATGTAAATGGTATTCGATAAATTAATGGTATTGAATAGTGTGTTTATAATTCAAGATGCATTTTCGTTGGTTTTTTAAATATTTTTTTAATAAAAGTAATTTGTTTTTAATTTAAGTGAAAAAAAGCTATCGATAGTAGCAACACAAAGGTTAAAAGGTATTTATGTTATCACGAGTGGATACACAATGCGATATTTTTCATGTGTATACATTTGGGAATCAAGAAATGTAGAGTATGTTGAAAAACTATCGAAAGTGGAAAAGTGATCGAAAAAACATTGGTCACTTTTTATTGCTGGAAGTAATGAATAACCAATAACAAGTCGTATATATTTTCCCATAACCATGAGAAAGCATGCAATAAACACCAAGTCTATAGCTTGCCTTTCGTCGTTGGTTGTTTTAAAGGTCGAGATAGGACACTTAAACAAACACCATATACACTTACAAAGCAAAACACAAGTTGAAATTTACTAAACATCTTCATGAAAAAGATTATAGTAACTACGTGGACAACTAATGAGACATATCGTTTAAGTGCCGGTCAAACAACCAAAACCGTATTGTATCTCTAAATAAGTAACACGACAAACGATAATAAAACAAGTATATTATTAAAGGTTTGAAATATAAATATTGAACGCAATATTAATGCCTCATGCAGAAGCATAATTATTTATCAATTTATTAAAAAATATTTTAGGACACTAGTATAAACACATATATTACGAAATATAGGGTAAAACAATTATAAACATAACAATCAGAAACATGTATCTCTTTATATCTTCTTAAGTGCATGCTAGTTCCATAGTTAATTC
The DNA here is from genome assembly GCF_020536995.1 of Dreissena polymorpha. Classification (NCBI taxonomy): domain Eukaryota; kingdom Metazoa; phylum Mollusca; class Bivalvia; order Myida; family Dreissenidae; genus Dreissena; species Dreissena polymorpha. The sequence continues at coordinate 77,172,683 of NC_068361.1, read as the reverse complement.
GTATCGAGCTTACTGAATAGTCGAATAAGCAACAATTAACGTTGGACATTAATCCTTTAGGTGAATTTTGATAATAGAAAGCTTGATTTATCACACACGAAATATTTATGTTGGTCTAATGACTGATGTTGGCTTATTTCGATACTGTGTGGCATAAGAAAGTACCACTTTGAACTAGCAAATCAAGACTCTGCAATTGACAGTGTGAACTACGTGTCATTACTGTCTGTGCTATGCATTACAATTGTTATATCATATTTTTTATTCTTATAAATAAACTTGTCACAAATTGAAGATAATTATTATTGCTGGGTTTTATATTATATTGTATTATTATTGTATCATATTATGTTATATGTAATTTATTTCATTACAATATATTTTATTATGTTATATTATCAATTTATTTTATTATAAATAGTATATTATCAATACTATATTATACTGAGTGAATGGCAAACATGTTTTTCAATATGTAACCTTTGTTGTAGAGCGCCAAAAATAGTATAACACACCTTAATTGAAGGGACTGTCAACCACGACGACGAAGAAAAGAAAAGTTGTAAAATACCGTATTATTTTTCAATTATTAGTTTATATTGATTAAAATATCACGACTGGTATATTTCATTACTTGAAAAAAGTTCATAATTTCAGTATATTCGGTAATAAAATTTCGCGATGCGAAATCGAAAGTACATCGCGAAAATAGGTGACATGACGATACAACACTTTAAATAACGCAAGTAGATTGATCATTTTATATATACAAGAGTTCCGCGGTCGGAGATGACCGCATTGAAGCCGGATTTTTGATTTAAATGACAGGAAAGTACCTTTCGTGTTTTTGTCAATGCAATACTTAAATTACTGAAATATTGTTCAAAGGTCAAAATGAAATGTAAGTACTTTTCAAGGCATGAGCAAACCTTGTGTTATGTTTTGAATGCATGCATATACATGAACAACAATAACATTTAAGGTCACAAATATGAACTTGAATTGACAATTAGGAAAGTTTGATCTCAATTTTTTTATTAGCAAATTAGTAACATATTGTTTGAAGTTTCCATCAATTTCATTATCAAATGTAAGAAAATAAACTTAGATGAAATAATACTATTTATTGTTTTGCAGTGACCTTGACCTTCAAATGAATGACATTGAAATGAGCAGTGGTGATCTTCTAGTACTGGCCAACCTTTATGTCAAGTTTGAAGACTCTAGGTACAAGCATACCAAAGTTATAACATGGAATAAGAACTTTAACATTTTTACCTACCAAAGTTATAAGAACTTTAACATTTTTACATTCAAGGTCACAGTGACCTTGACCTTAGAATGAATGACCTTGAAATGACCAGTGGTCATCTAAGTGTGCTTGCAAACCTTCATGTCAAGTTTGAAGACTCTATGTCCAAGCATACCAAAGTTATAACAATTTTAACATTTTAACATTTAAAGTCACAGTGACCTTGACCTTCAAATGAATGACATTGAAATGACCAGTGGTCATCTTCTAGTACTGGCCAATCTTTATTTCAAGTTTGAAGACTCTAGGTACAAGCATACCAAAGTTATAACATGAAATAAGAACTTTAACATTTTTACATTCAAGGTCACAGTGACCTTGACCTTCAAATGAATGACCTTGAAATGTCCAGTGGTTACTTACTAGTTCTGGCCAACCTTCATGTCAAGTTTCAAGACTCTAGGTCCAAGCATACCAAAGTTATAACAACTTTAACATTTTTACATTCAAGGTCACAGTGACCTTGACCTTCAAATGAATGACCTTGAAATGTCCAGTGGTTACTTACTAGTTCTGGCCAACCTTCATGTCAAGTTTCAAGACTCTAGGTACAAGCATACCAAAGTTATAACAACTTTAACATTTTTACATTCAAGGTCACAGTGACCTTGACCTTCAAATGAATGACCTTGAAATGTCCAGTGGTTACTTACTAGTTCTGGCCAACCTTCATGTCAAGTTTCAAGACTCTAGGTCCAAGCATACCAAAGTTATAACAACTTTAACATTTTTATATTGAAGGTCACAGTGACCTTCACCTTCAAATGAATGACCTTGAAATGACCAGTGGTCATCTGTTAATCCTGGCCAACCTTCATGTCAAGTTTGAAGACTCTAGGTCCAAGCATACCAAAGTTATACCATGAAATAAGAACTTTAACATTTTTACATTCAAGGTCACAGTGACCTTGACCTTCAAATGAATGACCTTGAAATGACCAGTGGTTACTAACTAGTTATGGCCAACCTTCATGTCAAGTTTCAAGACTCTAGGTCCAAGCATACCAAAGTTATAACAACTTTAACATTTTTTATATTGAAGGTCACAGTGACCTTGACCTTCAAATGAATGACCTTGAAATGACCAGTGGTCATCTGTTAATCCTGGCCAACCTTCATGTCAAGTTTGAAGACTCTAGGTCCAAGCATACCAAAGTTATACCATGAAATAAGAACTTTAACATTTTCGAGCACGCCGCCACCCCGCCCGCCCGCCCCGCCCGCCCGCCCGACAACATCAATCTATAAGCCGAGATTTTTTCGAAAAAAATCCGGCTAAAAATATATACAATTCACTACGCATGCACAGTTTGCATTCCCGGGTATACCACGTAATGATGATGATCAATATACTTGCGTTATTTATTATTAACTGGTAGTTACCTGGTAGACATACCAAGTACAATTTATTACCGAATATCAATATAAACTAATAATTGTAAATAAATACGGTATTTTACAACTTTTCTTTTCTTCGTCGTCGTGGTTGACAGTCCCTTTAATTGATGACTCCTTCTGTTATATTCTTTATTGTAAATATAGCATGTAGGCGAAATATGACAACAACAGGGTTTTATATTGTAAAAATATATATGAAAAACACAGTTATTTCCAAATTTCATAAAACCTTAAATTCATATTGACCTTTCATGAAGAGACTGCACGACCATTTTGTAGTTTAAACAATACACCTTTGTGCCATACTTTATCAAAAGCTTTACTAATATAAAAAAACAACTCTGACTTCAAGGCCATTGTCTAAGGCTCTGCAAAATGTAGTTCGAACGAAGAAAATTAAATATGTGTTTATGTAATATACTCTCAAAGACCTTCTCGATAGTGTTAAGAAGTGATATGGGTCGATAATTGGACGTTAAGGATGGATCGGACACACATTTGCGATTTTCCAACAAGAAGGCATTTTGCAAGAAGTAAGACAAGAATTAAACAAATCACACAAAGGGTAACTTAATTGATGCATTGCCTCTTTGAGAATACGATTGTCTATTTCATCAGGACCGGACGCTTTTCCTTTCTTAAGACATTTTATTGAATCAATAATCTCCTCCTGTGTTATATTTATAGACTGAAGACTGTTTACGTTTGTATTGTGCATAGTTGGAAGTTCGTGGTTGCTTTCATCAATTGAACACTGGCCAGCAAAATACTGGTTTAGCATATCAGCTTTACTAATGTCATCCACTACAAAGATGTTAGTTTGGTTATCGTAAAGAGGTGGATTAGTGTTATTTGATTTCGTAGGAATAAATGTTCGAAGGGTTTTCCACCAGTCTTTAGCGCAAAGGTCGGATGACTTTAGTTTCTGTGAAATATTGTTGAAATATTCTAATTTCGAATTGCGTAAAAGTAATACAACCTCATTCCTAACATGACGGAAATTTGACCAGTGTATATCACTATTGGATTGTTTTGCTTTTTGGTATAGGCGTTTGCGTTTTCGAATTTTTTTCTTTATGTTATTGTTTATCCATGGAATATCACGAGAACGGATACAAACATTTTTGTTCGGAATGCATGTGCTTAAAATGTGTAATTCTGTTTTAGTAATATTTTCTGCGTAGATATCGACATTTTCGCATTTTAGAAGACCCCAATTAGTATCCGTCAATAATTGTCGTAGTTTCGGAAAATCTCCAATATCGTAACGCCAGATGTGTCGATAGAACGTTTTACATCTTGGTTTGGTAAATTTTAATGTAATGAACACCGGGCAGTGGTATCGAACAGTTTGATATAAAAAGGGATCGCCTGTTCCAGAAATAAGTACACTATTCCGGTTACTTACAAAAATTAAATCAATTATAGACGATGTGTATTCAGTATAATGTGTTGGTTCGTTTATAAGTTGCGTTAAGTCATGTTGTTGACATAAATTATTTATTTTTTGTGCCGACGAGTCATTTCTGGGTGCACTTCCTTAATAATCTTTTCGGACTTACGACAATAAATTGAAGATTAAACATAAGTGTACTTCTTAATCTTTGTAAAAAAATGCGTTTCGTTGGTTTATTTATATGTTATAAATTAGGTACACACATATGTTTTATTGTTCGCTATTTGTATTGCATATGTAGTAGTTCGTTATGTGCTCTTGTCTTAAACACTTCAGTTATATTACTCTGCAATCTGTATATATATATAACTTTGAACACACGACGTGTACAAAAGCCCTATGCAACTTATTTGTCTGACTTGTGTGTTATATGTTGCAAGAAGTTCATATATACGTTTATGTACATCAGCTTTGAAACTAAAATAAAGCTTTTTATTTAAAAACAGAACATAAAATGGGAACATTGGTTCCTACCATGTGTTTCTGTTATGTACGTACTAATTGCTCCAATTCAATGTGGGCATTCGACATGTATATGCAAATGCTGGTTTATGCCTAAAATATGCAAGGTTAACATTTACTTATCTTTGTAGATCAAAAGTATTTCGTTTTGTTTGTTTCGGAATCATTTCACTTTCTTTATATCGTTTCTTATGGAAATTTACATATCAAGTACATATAACATATCTAGCAGTGTCAACGGTATCAGAACTTGATATTTACATTCCTTTAAAATATTTACATTAGCACGATTCGATTTTTTTTACTTATTAATACGCGTTTGAATAAATTTCGATTTGCATATTAAATGACTCTTCATACTTAACTTCAATGCGAAAGTTAATTCTTGGTTAAACATTCATCAGAATGATAAATTCTTCAAACATTGAATTTGATTTAACTGTGATACGGTGTTTGTACGATAATCATGTTTGTTCTGAGGACCAATCACTACGATCATCGCACAATTGTTAAATGTACTTAATGTTGATTATATAAGAAGAGGTTATGCCATGTTTTATAAAAACTATTTTATATGTTTAAATGATTGATATTCAAATCAACTTTCATAATTGCGCATTGAAATCAAGATTTGTAATGTTATATGTTTAAAAAAGATACATTTTTATAATCGAAAAAAGTGTCTGCATAAATAACACTAATACATTATATGATACGAACAATTTAGATGATGAAATTTACCTTATAATAAAAGAAATTAGCGTAAAACAATGGTAGCTTGGATTTTAAAAGAATTTTAAAAGTACAAATATATTTTTTATTTTTCAGAATTTTAACGGGTAGCTGAACAAGGGAGACATGTTTATATTGAACTTGCTCATTGATTGCCTGAACGTAACTATGACACGAGGCATGTGAACTATGACACGAGGCATGTGGGAAATAACTCAATTGAACCTTTACGTGTTTTACTTGCATTTACTTATCATTTCAACAATATATTATTACATTACTGATTTGTTTGTTACCACGTAGGTAATAATCTTTCCACTTGTTTGATTTTAAGAACATTGCTTTGAAGTACTAACATCTTAGCAAAAAGATGTTTGACCCTTACTTATTGAACGTTTACGATAAACAGAAAATTTTCCATCGACCAATTACTTCATGGTGCCTTAGATATTCAACTAATTTCCCGACGTAAATGTTATACTGATATCGATAATTCTCCATCCCACTACACTAAAAATTGGCTCAGCTAAATCTTCGTTCGATTCGAAAACAAGGAAGTAGGCATAAACGGATGATTCGAATGGTTTGTTACACCCTCAAATAACCTTTTTCTTATAATAATATTGATAATAAGTCTCTTGTAAATAATTTAAAGCGTAATCACTTACTTTATATTGTTTAGCATTTACTTTACGATTCGACAAATACTGGTATAATATATCATGGTACACATTTCTTTAAGTGACATGATTATTTGATAATCGTTTATTTCAAGTGCATTTTAACCTTTCGGTAGCTGTTTGTTAAATTTATAAATAAAATTTAATACGCAATAATTGTATGCAATGGACTATTCTAGGACTAACTTAACAATTAACTTGTTTATTAAATAATATGGATGTTTTTCGTACATGCATTTCAAATAATTACTTGATTATTGTATGCCCTTAATTAGGATAGCCGAACAATTGTAACTTATATTAATTTGCTTTATAATAATTTCAGTTAAAGAACAATTAACAAAAAGGAGTTCAGCTAAAATATCATGTGTCAAGAAGAAACAGACAGACAGACAGTTTATTTCAATCCAATAAGGCATTTAAGCCCACGAGGACATATATACAATACAAGTGTTGACGAACAGTGTAGACTAGAATACAAAATTTTAACAAAAGTTGTAGTTGCATGTTTCCAACATTTGGAGAAGATCACATACATGCAAGATAATTATGGAAAGTTTTCTAAGCATTTAACCAATCTATTTTAAATTATACTACAATATGTTCTTATCTTAGAGGTTTCTTCAATCAACTACTTTGGGTAGTATAGCTGCCTATATTTATTTTTGTCCTTGTACCGATTACTGGATGATATTCTATTAACAATGTAGAAACATAGAAATTGGCTTTTAAAATGTAGCATACATTTATCCTAATTTGTTTCGTGCTATCAAATATCATCATATAAGCATGATAGTATGTTGTTTAAAAGAAGGCTGTATTCTAAACATATACATGTACATCGATTTAACAAACAATGACAAAAGAGTAGTTATATATACACATTTACATAAGTATGCCATATTACACCTCTTTATCCTGCATTAAATGGTTTCTCTACATCGGCCTGTTCGGATATGTTTATAAATTTAGTTCACTTTTACTATTACGAAAAACAAGTAAAACAACCAATCGCAAAGAAACCTTTATATACAATAATATAATACAGTTTAATCATTTAACTTGTATGAATTATATATCTATCACAGATGGTATTTTAACATCTATGGAATTAACATTAAGAGTGCCATAGATATATATGCCTTACCGAAACGAAAATGTAAGACTGTCAAGAAGAGATAATACTTTATTCACAAACGAGAGTTCATATAATATTCTTGAACACGTTTCTTCATGCAACAGTGACCTATTTAAGGGTCGAGCTGGTATATTTTCATATCTCAAGTCACCAGGAAGTGGCAAAGTTTATACGACGTTTTTCTCGTACTTGATTATTATGTGGATCCGAGCGTCAAAAATGCATGTTTACTATCAAAATGTATTCAAATTATTTCCATTATACTTTCATTTAAAACACAGCTTTTACATGCAGACCATAACACATTTCAAGTCGTGGATGACGTTTGGCAACATAAAGTACTGCTCCGATTGTTGTTTCCAATAGCTGGATGCAATATGTACGTTTCGCTCGAAACGAAATGTTAATTTAACGAAATTAAAATTGTCTTCCATTTAACGCCACTAAACACTCAAAGTGAACGAATATTTCGTAAAATATATTACATGTGAATTTCCTGGGACGATATCCGAACATTTACGAGCGAACGCGAGATTAGCTTCGGGGAGCTCATGACAATTGAGCTCAACTTTTAATTCCCATTATCGTGTTGGTTCTGTGTGGCGACAGTGAAGTTAAGCCATATCTTATAGTGTAGGTGTCGCGCGATGATTGCGAAATATCCGTGCTTATATTTTATGAACTGGGTATTCTGCTGCGACTGCATGATGTCTGTTATGTAACCTGACATATTCCGCATAATTCTACGGCGCCCAGATGTACATACACACCAAATTAAAGTCACGTAATTATACCCACGATAACGTTACGTTTTTCGTAAATTGAAACTTACGATATGTAAACATTACCCGGATAGTATTTTTAAAGATAATACATCAACGGTTATGCATCAATATTATTATTAAAATCTATATATGTATTTTATGTATTTAAAACAGCATGCATTTATATGTTTATATCATGAAATGTTTCATTGTTGCAACACGAGATTTGTTCAGATGGAACGACACACTGACCATGAATACCAATTCGGACTTCTTTAGCGCGGTAACGACTTGACACCTTTATGGTATGTTTAATCCGATTATCGATAATTGAGCGAGCAAAATGTGTGACAAGGCAACGCGCTGTGCTGACTAGGTTTTGCAATTTTCACGCCTCGGGCATCTTGAGAATTTGGACCGTCCGGTGTACTCAATCTATTTTACGTTGAAAATGACCAAATTCACGGAGATATCCGTTCGGTTTCCGGTTTTGCGAGAGTTCGGTTTATTCAACATTTTTTTTACAAAGAAATAGAAGGAGAAAATAAGGGACTGGCCCGACCGTTCGGAATCGGGAGAGTTCCGGTATTCAGGGGTCTACTGTAGTGCGGTCCGCAGAGGGTATGCATTTTTCATTTAAATGTATATGCTTTTAACATATTACTAGGATTTTACATTGATATGATTTACATAATTAATTTTAAATCGTAAAGTATTTAGTAGTAATTACGAGAATAAATTGTGTATATATATTATGCTAAACAGTATAACGAAGGCATTTATATTTAACGATGGGTATTAATATTAACAAAGTTGTAATGATATACACTATGAGACTTTTCACTCGCAAGACACACTTGGAAACGTTTCTATTGCAACTCTTTTCCAACTTTGATATCTTAATAATGAGTTAAGAGTTTGATTTAAAATGCATTAATATGACAATTTGATTTCATTCCGTGCAGGCTCACAATACATTATTCATCCGTGACAATTGGACGCTTAACGACGTGGGATAGATAGCCTGTAGTGCGTTCAGTTACAGCGAACGTTCGCCAATGATCGTTCGTTTCCGTTTTGGTCTTATTGAACGATAAGTTCGGCGCGAACGTTTTAAGATGGCGGCTCCCAGAAAATTGATTGCGATTTTGATGGAGGAAATCGCGATTTACAACATTGTATCAGAGGATAGGTCGTCGGAAGACTAAATACTGACAATTTCATAATACAAAACTATAAATACCCGTATTCTTTTTTAGATTAAGACTTAAATAAAAGATATTTCAAAAATATTGGTTGAACAATTAAATAAAACATTTACATGTATCAAGAGGATTTAGTTAATCTGTAACAAGGTAAGTTTTTACAGACATATAGGTCCAAATCAGTTTCTTTATGTTGATTACATAAAATCAATCAATGTGTTGTTTGTTTTCGTCCTTATTTGTGTTCGTTCATTGGATTCTATTTGATCTGAAAGAATTTCAATTTCTGAGTATTTTGTTGTTCTTAAAAAGGGTCGCGAATATGATTGAAACCTTATCACGATGCGGTTCATCGAACGCAAACAATAGCAGAATGGCCGCAGTGTTGACGGCCAAAATTTGAGCATGCGCAAACTTGACGTCATTATCGGAATCCCCAAAACCTCCTATACACTTTGTTTATAATTCAATTCATTTTATGTACTACAAAAAAAAAGAAAAAATATCGAAGCTACACTGAACAACAACGACAACTTACATGTCCGCCATTTTTGGTTTCGCTAGCAAACTATAGCGAACTACCTCCCGAGAGGGTTCGCTTGGGTTCGCGAGCGTTTGCTGCGAACCGAGCGTTCAATAGCGAACGTTCGCGACCGTTCGCGAACTATAGCGAACGTTCGCTGTAACTGAACGCACTACAGCAGCACGCCAAAGGCGCATCTGCAGTCCCGAATATTCATACAAGCAATTCTGTTGATAGAATAGAGGTAGCATAGGTATAATAAACCTGTTTGTTTTGATTGTATTAATGTATGCAAAACCGAACAATTTTGTTTGTGTGATGAGCGTATTCTTTTTGTTTCTCGTCGTTTGTTAATGGATGCTTAAATGTTCTGTAGTTCATCCATTAAAAAACAATATTCTGGTGTATTTTTTCAATATAAAATCTATATCTTTTGTTTTCACAGATATAAAAAACCAGGGCACACACTTATAGTATTCTAAATTAGCAGAGAAGCCTGGACGTGGAGAATTTCAACGCCTACACCGGATGCAACATTTACTTGCAATAAGTTAAGTATACAACAGCAATATAAGCTAATGACTCGTTATCTGTTGTCAGTATTTTTACATGAATACAGAAACATCGCTTTATTTAATTAACATGCGATATACACGTTAGCGAGTTTCGTTGGTAGCTTTCTTGACGTCTTGAGATTGACTTAGATTATATGCGATAATAACATTTCTGCATATAAGAAACCTTAAAATTTCACTTTTAATGGTCATCTATATTCTAGCGGTACTTAACATAAATAAAAATTAAAGTTGAAACAATAATTTACTTGATAAATTATAGACATCTTTGCGAAGATAAACAACTTTTCAGCTGATATCCATCTAACTTGTATTCATATATAATGTTTATATTTCGTGTCAAGCAGTAAATAAATTATACAGTTCACTGATGCATACGAGACGCCATATTCATATTCTCGTGGTAAGTAGGTCAACAGGCTTAATGTCAATAAATCACAGTTAACATATGCCATCTACTAAGAAGCTTATTTTTTATGAAACTTAATTTTAACGTTTAAATTAACCGTTTAACAATCGTTTACACTGCACATCCGTCATAATTCTACTCCTCTGGGCAATGGATGCACCTAAAGGCGCTTCCTCTTCTGAGCCTGTTAACATATGTACAGTGTGTCGGTGTACTAAATGTTTACAAACACCACATTGTCCCCTTTTGATCAACTGCACATCAGGAAAGTCTACGAGTTGTGGTGGAAAACCTTTGCTACATGTGCAACATAAGTCATCATAAATGGATTTATTAGATGATGATATATTGTGCGTTGGGCCGGCGTCATGTAAGGTTGAATGTCACGGCTTTGGTGATGTAATATGAAACGTTTGATTTAAAACGCTAGTCATTGGAACCATTTTATGTCCATAGCCTTTAAGTTATTTGATATTGTTTGACCCGCAGACTATTCAGAATGTCAGTTGTTTTTTCAAACATAGTATTGCCAATAACTTAAATGGGTGGTGTGAATTTCTTGTTGGGTCTATGAACAATACGGGTAATTGTTCTGTTCTGAATGGAGCTTTTTGCCGTGGAAGTTGTCAGTTCTGTATTTGAAGTCTTAACTTCACTGGCTGACTGTGTGACATCTGTGTCTTCTATTGGTTCATACAAGTAAATGCTGAGGGAGCAGTCTGTATTTCAGAAATCATGTTCCTGTCAATTTGATAGATGCCAGATTTCCGGAAAGCTGATATTATATTATCCGGGAAAATTGATTTTGCGTAATGTCAGGACGTGAGTTTGGAAACTTCATATCTTGTAACACTGACCTCTGGGTTGCTATCATATATGCATGGTATTCGTGAGAGTTGTATTTCTTCAGTGGTCCAAAAACACCAACGTCAAGGGGCTGTCCCAAATGGCATGAATGAGGTGGTAGAACAAACACAACAACATTATTCTCTTTGATCCATTCTGTAAGGATTAAAGACAAGTACATGTTGTGTCCGTCATATAAGATAAGAGTAGGAGGGCCAGTTTTGTCAATGTTCACATGTTATGCGAAACGCTTTGACAGATAACGCTAAAACAGGCCTATGTTAATCAAGCCAATCTCTGGCATGCCACCGGGAGACCTTGGTGCATCAGCCAAAAGATCATCTGACCACTGTTTTACCTGGAAAGATGTAGAGTTCTGGTACATGGATATCCAAATAATTGAACGTTTCACCTTTAAGACCCTACCATTAGGATCATTCTGGTTCATCAAACAGTATTAAATTAAGTGGTGTATGGTCTAATCTTTAATAGTGATGTGTAACCTAAGACATAAGTGCGAATATTGTAAAATTTGCATATTAATGAGATCGGAAAAGTGCGAGCAGACGATGTGTCAACAAGTTGAACATAACGTCGCTGTTCTTCGAAAACCGCGTAAGTCAAATTTGGCGCAAATTGTTATTTGTTTTTTTTTAAGAACGGCGGGTTCACGAGTCATTTTCTGCAAAAATACTGGATTTCATATCCAATTGGAAGGCATAGTTATGAGCACGTGAGAAAATCCTGAACACTCATTGGTGCACTAATTGTTTCTGCAAAAACTGCGTAAGTCAATTTTTCCAACTTTTCAAAAAACATTTATTAAATATTTTTTGAAGTTTTAAAATATATTAATTTAGATAGTCTTAGTCAAAATGGGCATACTTTTTATTTATGAAAATATAAAAACCTGTAGTTGTCATTTTAATTCTAAAAATGGACTTACGCAGTTTTCTCTTTAATATTTGGTTGCTTTTTTAGACTATCTAAATTATTATATTTAAAAAAATGTTTTTTTGCCTATTGAAAAGTTGTACAAATATACTTACGCGGTTTTCGAAGAACAGCGACGATAAGCTAAAAAATGTATTAAAAAAATAAATAGGAATATTGTTTAATTTGGTGGAAAACGTATTTCTGATGACTATTAATCAGAACTTACCAAAATCTGCTCATTATCGCTGAAAATACTGTTTTCTGACGGCGTAAGTGATTCGTTCCTCAAATCTGCCAAGTAAACAACACGTAGGGAGTGTCGCAATCGAAATACCGCGAAAATAGGGATACTGCGAGAATACGGATGCCGACTATAATTGGTTATAAATATTTATAAAGAAAAAAATGTACAAGTTAACTTATCATTTCTTTGTTGTTTTGTATTACATGTTTGCAATTTTACCTTTCCTTTGACTTCTTAACCAAATATTATTCAATCGATAAAAGAATCGTAATCATCAGGTCTTTCGTACATCTTTAAACAAATCGTTATATGGCAAAAATATATTATTCAAATATTTATTCAAGTGCGGTACTAGAAACATCATGTCGATTTGTTCTTCTGTTTTGAGTATTTTTGCTTTGGTGCTCGAACATTCTTATATTATTCTGAATCAATTTCGGGCTCTTCTGACTCAATCGGTCAGTCAATATTCGCAAACAAGGAAGATGTTGAAATATTTTCAAGTGACACTTTTGTAACCGTATCAATGTTGAAACATCAGCGGTTAATTCATCATCGGTGAATGTCTTTACGAAAACAATGCTAACCAAAGGACATTAATATACCCCAAGGTGAATAGTTTTACCTTCAAAAGTGAACTTAACCTTTACGTGGTGTAATGGTCCACTGCGTTCAAGACATAACCTTAATTGGATTTACCCGTGTGATAAGTTTTAAAACAACATAGGGTATATGCGAACATGAATAGACATGTTTTGACTGTCATGTATTCTATACATGGCATTAATAGTTAAACATTTGAATCCATCTCCATGACAATCGTTTAAAAGGCATTGCGGATACGAAACGTAAACGTATTTGATGCCTTAATAATCAATCGCAAATTGCGACCTGCAGTTGGTTTGACTGTCATGCATTCTAAACACGGCCTCAAGAGTCAAAACCTTAAAATTCAGATCCATGCGTTTTTTTAAATTTTTAAATACATTTACGATATGGAGCGTAAACGATATTGATATCCAAACATTTTACCTTCATGTGGAGGCTACACCTTGTGTCGGCTTGCTAATGCGTGCTCATTGGTCGTAACTTTGACCTAAAGTTTTTGAAAACTTTTGTAAGGTTAGCTCTAGGAAATACGAATAGAAAGTACGAATTTGATGGCTCTTCATTATTTAAGGTTCAAGTGTTACCTTGACCTTACCTGGATATCTACATGAATGACCAATTCTTTCGGCCCATTACCTTTGAGATCTTTCCAATTGAGCGAACTTTCATGAAATTCCTTTCAATTTGCATAGTATATTTAGAATGGACACGATTATGATATGGAGAGACTGTATAACGGACGGACGGAAGGACAGTCGGACAGACGAATTGAATACTTCCACATGCGCATGTATAGACTAGATCATTTTCATATGAGGACTTCCAAACATCTATTAAATTAGCACCTCTATGCTAATGTTTAAATATGCTGTGACGATAAATGTACGTGTATATAATCTTAATCAGATTTCAGACTAATTACGTAATAGGTAAGTCAACTATGTATGCTAGAAAATTTAGTGCATGACCATGCACAAACAATTAAATACATGCAGTATTACATTATTGTACTTGTTTGCTTTAATTTTTTTGTAACTTTTCTAATCTGTGTTTATCTAGTCTAACCTTTTAAAATTGATAAAACATCCATTAAAATACCGACCCACGAAAAGAGCGATCTACCAAGTCTGAATCTTAACTTACATTTAAACACGTCAATCCGCTTACCCTTCGTTTAATGATAGCATTCAAACGAGCATTTAATATGATGACAAAACGAAGTTTGCATTGGAGTAAATCTTGTCGATAAATGTCGATAAGTAGTTTAAACAAAGCAGCGATTGTTTTGCAATGTATAACCGATTTCCATTAAAATTCCTTTTTATTGAGAATTTAGACGTGGGGTTATTTCTTAATTGGAAGTATTGTTGTCTTAAAATGATAATTCACTTGTGCGCATAAATATTTATACTCTGTTTTTATATGGATTTGCACTTTTGATTATTTTTTACTGTTTAATCGTTCGGTTATTTATTTATAGTAAATATTTATTTATTTATAAATTTCCTGTGTATACATAAATGTTGTGATTGCTTATCCATAGAAAACATTGTTTGTCTGAAGGTAATAAGCATCGTTGTCTATAAAGATAAACAATGAAATGAATTAAAAAGTGGATATTGTGACTTATAAATTCCCCGAGTGATTTCATATCATTCAGATCGATCAGGTTTATCACAAACATTTAGACAAATTTCTTATATGTTGCAAAAAAAGAAAAGTATAGGGGTTAAACGCATAAAATGAGACGCTTGTTTGGATTATTTGCTTGGCTTGTTTGTTTGCCTATGGGTAAGGCCGGAGGTAAGAATTTATCTGATGTACCATTGTAACAATTGGCTTAGAATTATCAACATATTTTACAGTGAATAAATTGTATCTAGGATTGTAGAGATTTTTGACAATATATACTATTATGCCATTTACACACGTAGTAGCATAGCAAATATTTTTGTGGCATTAGTTTTGAAGTTTTTGTATATGTTGTACACATGTGTAAAACCGCTAACTGCGTATTTAAAGAAACACGTCAATTACATAAATTCAAGTACAGTAGTAGTATAATTGTATGTATTAACTCCATATCTGAAAAGCCACCAGGCTGATAAAATAAATATTAAAGAACGTTACCCTGGCGATAAGAGATTTTAAATTTTAAATTTTAGAGCCAAGTGATAATTATCGGGAAGATCATGTCGTAGAACGTCCGGAATATTCAAGTTGTTCGAGAACCTGCGGGGGCGGAAGAGAATGTTTGACCTCGTTAATTGACATTGAACAAGATTGTCGAAGTTGTGGCGAATATTGTTTCTACAATCACGCATTTTCGGACGATCACTGCAATTGTCCAAGCTGGAGGTCGGGTGATTGTTGCGAAAGTATGTAAATCGTTACCAGCTTTTTTGTGTTATATGATACACACACTAGTTAGATTGCATTACATGTAAAGCACATTTTGTCAAAACTATGTTCTGTATTTTAAATACTGCTACCAATGTTTGGATTATACTTAACTATTCGGTTTTCAAACTAGGCATGTTTGACCCTCTTTTTTAAAGATACAAGGTATAGTAATATTTACGCTGTGCTTTTTGTACCTTGACACATAATATACCACTTTTGATCCTCCTCACAAAAACCATTAAAACATGTTTCCATAATATTGTTTTTTTGCCACATTTACTCTGAAATAAATAGATTGAACTGTAATCATAGGTAAATTGTACCAGCAAGGTGTATAAAACGGACACCTGCTAGTTACGGATAAACTATTACAATTAAAAATGAGATGAGATGTAATGCAAAAAAAATAATTCAATGAGAAAATTGCCAAACACTGCTACATAAATCGCAAACCTTCATACAATTTTGTACAGCCTATTATGTTTTCATTAGCAAAGCCAGATCACATGCTGACCGTGCATTTCTTTACCGTTTTAGGTCTGTAACGTTTCATATCAAGTCAACAACATTAAATGAAATCACTGAATAAAAAAACAAAACCTAATTAAGTACAGTTTCATAAGTTTTATCACGTGCATTCATTTTAAGAATGTTAATCGGAAAGATAAATTGATTGCATTGCTTCTTACTGACTCCTAACGATATGATACAGGGTAGTAAAGGTATGTGGAAATATATATACTTACTGGCCATATATATACATATCCAAGGACCAATAGGTTGCAGCGTAAATTCAACCAATTAAGCCTTAAAAATGACAAGAAAACACATTATTCCGATTCATATTTTGCTTCCAGCTTGCAGGCATATTGACATCGAACACTGTGTCACTGAACAACAGGAATGTGGCGGATCCCCTGATGGCATCATGTGTACACACTGTGAAGATCAGTACTATTCAGGAGGATACCATCATGGCTGCTTAGGTTATTTATGCACATTTATTTTCTGAAATTGGTCATGCATATTGAAATGTATAAATTGCACATAAGTTTTATGGGCAGCTTATGTTGCGATATAGAGGATATTTGTTCATGTCAGTGTAAGATCGTTTGTTATTTCACGAGTGATGATAGAAAATATTATTTTTCTATGATCACGAGTGAAATAACAAACGATCTTACACTTACATGAACAAATTTTCTGTTTCGTATATGCCCCCTTTTCAAGAAAATAATTAACAGCTTTTTCCCTTTCGCTGAAAAGTTATCCTTTCTTCCGTGGCGTGCCTCAATACATTTATATACACAAAATGACGTCATCATACCAGCGAAATTCTCCATTTAAACTATTTTACAATGTAAATAAACGGTTAAAAAGCATAAAATAAAAAGAAAATTTGATGGATTCGATGGAATATCGTTTTTAATTCACTCGTGATCATAAAAAATATAAAAATCTGAAAATAAACCTGATAATCTAAAAATAGAAAAAGTAGTTCCGAAAATGTGTTATTTTCACCGGTGAAAATAACAATTTGTTTATTTTCACTGCTGTAATTTCAATGCGGAAATGTCATATTTTATCATAAGGTATAAAAGAAAGTTAAGGGTTTTGATCTATTAAGACTGTTGGTGTATTATTTCTTTTGAAGTAATATTTACCCGTATAGTTTGAGTATTCCTTCTTTTGATAATATTTATTTGCTTATTTTGTCATTTATAGACATTGTATACGATCTTCAGTACCTTTTTACTTCTGCTGACGGCGTCTTTAGGACGCCCGTATTTGTGTGTACTTAATTACTGAAGCATGTGATGTGCTGACAAATCCGTACGATCGCCGCGTGTGGGTCGCGTTATGGTTACGTGACAAAGTGATATTCTCACTCCTCACATCAAATGTACAGAAATGGCGTGGTATACAAAGGGCAGTTCTGCTTCTGTGCGGCGAAAGAGGAACTGAGCCATATGATCGTGTAGGTGTCGCGCGATGTTCGCTTAATATCCGTGCGCATAGATTACATATTCCGCATGATTCAACGGTATTCAGATGTGCATGTACAACAAATTAAAAAAACGTTATTATGTTAACAATAACGTTTCGTTTTTCGTACGTTAAAACTTACGCTATGTAAATTTTACCCGGATGGTCTTTGTAAAGATAATACATGAACGCTTATACGTGAACATGACTATTAAAATCCATGTACTGTGTGTATGCAAAATAAATATGCGTTCATATGTAGATATCATGAAATAATTGTTTGATGCAACAAAATTTGTTCAGATTGAACGACACACTGACAATTAATACCAACTGCAGAGGGTATGTATTTTTCATTGAAATGTATAAGATTTAAACACATTACTAGGATTTTACATTGGTATTATTTGAAGAATACATTCTAAATTGTAAATTAGTAAGCAGTACTAACGAGAATAAAATGTGTCTGTATATAATGTTAAGCAGTGTAACGATGGCATTTATATTGAGAGATAGATATTAATATTAAAGAAGTTGTAATGATATACGCTTTGTGACTTTCCTATCGCAACACGCACTTAAAGATTTTTTCTAATACAACTCTTTTCCAACTTGGATATCTAAATTATGGGTAAAGATTTTGATTTAAAATTCATAAATGTGATCAATTGACTAGAGTCCGTGCAAGCTCACAATACATAATTCATCCGTGACAATCGGACGCTTAAAAATCTGGGGTAGATAGCTTGCAACACGCCCATGGTGCAGTTGCGCTCCTGAATATTCATACAATCAATACTGTGGAAATAGTGGAGGTAACGTAGGTGTAATAAACATGTTTCTATTAATTGTATTTATTGTATGCAAAACCAAACAAAGCTGATTGTGTGGCGAGTGTATTCTATGTGTATTTTTCGTTTGATAATCAATGTTTGAATGTTCTTTACTTGATCAATTTTTCTAAAACATGGTTTTGGTGTGTTTTGTAAAAATAAATTATATATTTTTTATTTGACAGATATTGACACCAGGGCACACAATTATAGTATTTTCAAATAACAGAAAAGCCTGGATGTGGAGGCTTTCATCGCCAAAACCGGACATATTTAGCATTTGTTTGCAATATTAAGTTTAGCTTAGGACTCGTTGTGATGTTGTCAGATTTTGACAACTACAGAAGCCTCGCTTTATTTAATTACTATGCGATATACACGTTAGCGAGTTTCGGGGGAACCTTTCTCAAATTGAGATTTACTAAGATCACATGCATGCGATCATTACATTTCCGTATTTAAAAAAAACTAAAGCTTTCAATTAATTGGTAATTAATATTTATAAAGAAAATACATAGCACGTTATCTTATCATTGCTTTGTTGCGGCGTTGTATAACATGTTTACAATATTACCTTTCTTTCGACTTTTCAACCATATATATTTCAATCTATAAAAAGTATCGTCAGATCTTCATCAGGTTTTTCACAGATTTTTAAGAAAATTTAATCATGTGGCAAATATATGTTATTCACATATTAATTAAAGTGCGTCTCTAGAAACATCTTGTCGATTTATTCGTCCGTTTTGAGTATTTTGTTTAAGTGCTTGTCATATTTTATCTCGAAGACTCATATTATATTCTCAATCAATGTCGGACTCTTCTTATTTAATCAGTCAGTCATTATTCACAAACAAGGAAGTTGTTGGAATATTATCAACTGGCACTTTTGTTATCGTATCAATGTTGAAAACATCAGCGGTTAATTCATCATCGGTGAATGTCTCTACGAAACAACTATGTCAACCAAAGGACATTTATTTACCCCAAGTGAATATTTTGACCTTCAAAAATGAACTTAAACCTTTACGTGGTGTAATTGTCCCCTGTTTTCAAGACATGACCTTTATTAGATGTACACGTGTGATAAGTTTTATAACAACATCGGGCACAAATGAATAGGAATGGAAATGGCAATTGTGGTCCAAATAATCAACCACAAAATGGGAACTTTGAATTTGTGTGACTGTCATGCATTCTACACATGACATTACTATTAGAACATTTGAATCCACCTCCATGAAAATCTTTTAAAAGGCATTGAGGGTACGAAGCGTAAACAGATTGGATACCAACATATTTTATTTTCAAGTGGATACTTACCTTGACACAACTGGTACATACTTCTTGCACTTCTAAAATTTTAAATAAATATATGCTTTTAATATTGAAATTGTTTATTCATGTTACGCAGCTTTATTTGCCGAAAACAAAGCACAACACAAATCTTATGTTTTATGTAATTTATGTTATCAGTGTTTACCCAGCCTAACCTTCTTCAATATAATGATAAAGCAGCCTAACCATTAAAATACCGATCTCGCCTAGATCAAACTGACAATCAGTGATAGCAGCCAAAAGAGCACTTATTTTGAGTACAACCACGTTTTAGATTGGAGTTAATCTTATCGATAAATGTCGATGAATCGTTTACACAAAGCTGCGATTTGTTTTTGCAACTGACTCACATGTATAGATTGTTGAACGCGCCAAAGTACGACAACAAGCTTGTGTAATACCTGATTGCATCACACTTCATACCAGTATTTACTTATTATTTACGTAAATGGAGATTGTTTTAATATGCCCCGCCATACAAACTATGACGAACCATATGTCGCAATGAATGTCAGAATTTCATAATATCAGAAATAACACCTCGAAATTTCATACGCTAACTCATTTAAACGCTATGATATAAAACGGTTTCAGGCTTAGCCATTCATTCATTTGGTTGTAATAGTTGATTCAAATACAAGAAATATTCCCCTCAAATCTATGGCTCCATTAAACCATTCATATATATTATTGTGTATCTTCTACGCGTTACAGATACATAATTCAAATAATAAAAGTTACTTTACGTGACAATGTATTATCTAAGTAATGCATATGAGAATATGTTGGAAATTAGTTTGATTATACTGTACATGGAACTCTGTTGGACTGTTGTGATTGGAATAGTTGCAGCCGAAGTTATGGGGGAGGACAACATTGTCGTATGTGCTATAATAATTCATGCATGTTGAGACAAGGGAAAATAGATTGTGAGCTGTGCAATGGCCATTGCTATAATGGTGACACATATTTAGGCGGTTGCTATTGCCCGAGCTGGAGGACAAGGATTTGGTGGGACAGTAAATATAATAGCATTAGTATTTCATATCCAATAAATGTACAAAGATTGTCTGATTTAGTGCAGTTTACCCGTACTTAACTAAAGCGTTAGTTTTCGATGTAGGCGTATGTCGGTATTCATTGTAGAGTGTGTTCGATTCTACACCTTCACATTCAGCACAGTCCTATGCTTCATTTTCCTACCACTTTGTCATTTTTGATTGGGAATATTCAGTATATTTAAGATTATAGGTAAACCTTGTGTTGTATTGATATCTGGCTGTTTAAAAATTGGTATAATTATACAGGCACATGAAATACAAAACCAAAAAGCAAAACTTTGCAATTTATAACGATTGAATTTCGTCACGTTCTGTAGTATATCTCTTGAAAATGCATTATCTCTTTAGCATTAATCACGTATAAATCAGCTTATACGTATTTTCATGGCGTTACACGTTTATTATTTATGTATCTGATTATGTTTTTGAAATGCAGGTCAAACCAATTTTTGCGGTTGTATTTGTAATTGTTTCCTTATGTTAAAACCAGCATTTTCTTTATGTAACGATGAAATTAACCGAATATAATATTAAAACACTATTACTTATGTACGTGTTTGCAACATTGTTATGTGTGCATTTTATTTGTGATATTAAAGAGTCGTCGTCTTATATTGTTAGTCAGACAACGGTACGGGCAAACATGATTTATTCCGCTTTATGTATTAATATGAAACGCATACACAATAAGTCCTTGTGTTTAACAACTCGTGTAAGATTTTAATTTTAGGCTTGATTTTTTTATACACTGTCAAAAATGCTTCAGAAAGCGGCCTATTTGTAGATGTGAGAAAAATATATATGCATATTTTTTTAAAGTGACAGGGACTAATGATTCCATTGTGTTTTTTTTTGTTTGAAATTTCACCGTGTTAAGTTTGCAAACACCAAGGTAGAAACGATATTTGCAAACATTACGTAATTTCCATTACTTAACAAAACCACAAGGATACAATTATTTATATAAACACAGCGGCAAAACGGTTTCAGGATTGCTTTAAATTAAACATCTTTTTATAACATGGTAATAATACAGTGTATAATATATAAAACGGACTAAGTAAAATAATTTAGACTTGTTTGTCATGACTCCTATATCAATATATACTCATATATATATATATATATATATATATATATATATATATATATATATATATATATATATATATATATATATATATATATATATTATTTTCACTTATACTTTCCTTCGTTTGGTATTTTAATTATCGGAGAAGGGTATCCAATAAAAGGGTAAACTACATTCGTTCTCATTTAAAAGAATGTAGATATAATATGCCTAAGAATTGTTCAGCAAAATATCCCCGACATTAGTCATACCTCTTAAAGATTGTTGATTTTAGTGACGATCGTTTTTGCCCAACATAACCATTTAACATCAGCGCCGTATATCTTTGTTATAAGATATTTAAAGTTTCTTATTGACATTTTGGCTTAAGTATCATCTGTGATTATTGGTGTCGCACTGAAGTGCGGCGACTAGTATGTAATACGTTTTTTTCGCTTATGGGAGAAGAAGTTATTTTACGGATCAATGTATATATTTTTGTTGTCAGAATATCTTGCATAGCGGTGATTGTTTGTGTAAATTAGTGTAAATAAGTACTGCATTTGTGCCTATTACATTTACTACAACATGTATTGCCAATAATGCAAAGCTAATTCTTTTAATTAATATCTGATCACAGGGACTGGGCAATAATAAAAGATCACAGGGACCGGGCAAATACGCGAACCGGTGAAACTTTCTGGTTTTGTATAAAAACAAAACATAATCAAAATATATTTATTTTGTGGTTTTTCTAACAATAGCGCAGACTTTTGCTGTTCGAGTTTAAGTTAACGCGTATTTTCTTCAATTTTACCAGATGACAGCGATTACACGGTTTATTGCTTGATCATTATGTACACACCGGTCTTACTGACAATAACGTAGTGACGTCTCCATCTATGTATAGAATGATTGCTTTATTGATAACCGTTACACTACAGTCACTTATTAATATCTTAGTTAGAAGGTGATTTTTCAAGCGGTTCCGTAGTGTAGTGGTTGCACGCTGGCTTCACATGTAAGAGGTCCAAGGCTCAAGCCCATGTAGAATCAAGTTATTTTATTTGTGTTCTATGTTAATTTTTTGTTTTGATGTAGACATTATAGTTTAAATAAATATGCTGTTTTATTGTAACCCTTTTTTGTTTTTATTATGCCCATGAAATATATGTGTGAGAGGATGGGGGGGGGGGTTCGTTAACACATTAAAACTTTTACAGTGTTTTCATATCAATGAGTACTCAACCCCTATCGTAAATGAGCAACGTAAGAATAAGTTCGGAATCATTTGCCCTAGAAGTTGAGAAAAATATGAAATTACGCTTACAAGATGAAGCGGATTTTTTAAAACCTACACAGTTCTGTTCCATTAATGAAAACTGCAGACGGATGCCAGTAAAAAAAGGAAACCAATGTAAATAAAATGAACTATGAAATATGTGCGGGTTACAACACAAAACAATAGATAATGGTTATTTGGGAGTTATAACACAACATCATAGATTATGGTTATTTGGGGGTTATAACACAAAATCATATATAATGGTTATACCAGTATCTTTTTCTATTTTGTTTCAAATAATCGGCCAATAAATTAATATTTACAGTAGAAAAAAATAGTTCCATGTAACTTCATTGAGTGCCTTTTACACTGAAATTCCCGACGCCCTTTGATGCTATGCATCAATACTTATCTTGTATACTACACTGCGATACGGTTGATACTCGTATTTTGATTGGTTTATTTACTGGCGAATAGAGATCTACTTACCGGTAATCAGGAAGTTACTTGGGTGTAAATAAAGCATATCTTCTCTATTTGAGTGTTAACTCAAAAGCAATTTTATAAAACAACAGTACAGTAGCCGTATTGATCATTAAACTTGTTAAATATTTAATACTTTTAAATATAAATTACAAATATATGAGTTGAAGGAAATATCAGAGATACGTGCACATGTTTCATTTTTAAGTTTTTAATTTACAGTGTTTAGATAAAATGCGGTATTTATATATTTCTTTCATTATCGTGTTACTATTTGATGGATCGTTGTGTGGTTGTCCGGTGTCGATATGCGACTGGGTTCCTTGGGAGGCTTGGTCGGAATGTTCTCGAACATGTGGTGGAGGTTCGCATACCAGGTGGAGGCACATTTGCTGCAAATCGAGTTTAGCCAGTGATACCGCGGCATGTTTGCGAGACTGCGGTAAAGAGAGCTCGGGAAAATATGATTCCGGACAGTGTAACCAGTGGTGCTATAACGATGGCACCAGCAAACCATCCGGTTATGGTTGCTTGTGTCCAGACATTTATCACGGATATTGTTGCGAGAATTGTATGTTATACATATTTATTTAACATAAATATTTGTTATATGTTAAATTTAATGAATTATAATTGAATATGTTTAATTGTAAATATTCTCTTTGACAAACGTAAACTTCGATTGATTTACGTGATATTTGCTTTTAACTATTTTGACAACGAGATACTCTTGGAAGACTGGTAAAAGATAATCGTCGAATTGAAATAAAATGTGTATAAACTTGACTTGAACGGTTACACTGTGCATTATGATTAACTGGGATCAAACAATTTGCAGTGCATGGCTTGGGTCTTGCTTAGATTCAAGCTTTTTTTATCATATTTAACTTCCTCCCATTTTTTTATTACAGACAGCATTTATTTCTATCTATTTCTATGTATGTATACCCATAACGGGTTCCTAACATCATAATGACCTGCGCTTACGTAGATGTTTCGTCCATTTCTATGCATATCATATTAAGTTTATGTTGCATGTTATATGCTTCATTGTTTAAGCCGATCCGAAGTTTGCCATGCTCACAATTGTTTTAATACGACGCTAAGATTTTACTACAATTTTAGCATTTTAGTCTACCTAAAATACTATTTTCGCGCGTTTTGATTTGAAGACGTGTAATTCTATTTTTTGGTTCAACATTCTTCCTTTTCAAGTATAGTGCCTTGGAATCTAACAGCCGTAATAAATTGACTTAACAAATATGAATGTTGAATGAACCAAAGCATTTTAGAAGGTACACATTATTTATCACAACCCTGTGTGTTTTCTGATAAACTATGAATTCTTCTCGGATAATCCGCTCACGTAGCATGCTTGTTATTTCGTAAAACCCATTACGTATGCATATACATCCATCATTGCAAAATGTAAAAGCAGGACGTGCATAGATGGCGTAGAATGTCATGAATACACTATATGTAATGTGAAACTAATCACACGTGAATGATATTAGTGGGTTCGAGACGTCACGTCCCATCTTGGTCAGCTTGTATTATACTTACTTAGTAAATGAAACCTCAGTATTTATGGCTACGCCGATGCGCTGGTTCTCATTTATTTTCTTTGAGATTTGTTTACTCGATTAACATGTATATTCTTGTGTAAAGATAGGTTTAGATGTATAATTTATCCCAAGCCTGGTGATAAATTCATTAAGGTTTTAGATACACGGCGTATATTTTATTCGGACACATAAAATATATACTTATTTGAGGTTTAATCAACGAATGATTTATATGTTCAACTGTTCGATGCTTTTAATCAATGCTGTGTTTTTCTTAAATTATACCACACAACAAAGTGTGTATGCATTAATAATAATAAAACTAAAACAATTATTTTTATATTAAATCGATATAAAATGGAACTTGTTAATTGCTGTATACATCTTAGCAGCGCTAAATACATGCATGGATTTATATTCACACATACTTGACTAAATTGTTTATGAAATTAGGAAGTAACCTAATGCCAAAGCGGTATCGATATAAATATTTTAACTAATTCATGCTCCCGTTCAGCGCTTTATGAATAACCCCAAACCAATAAAGATTACGATAATAACATAAAAGCCGGCAATACTTGATCATTGATTCAAGTGCATGGCGAATAATAATCGACATACAATCAGGAAGTGACATCTAATAAGCGTATTCAGATTTCTCTATTGAATTTTGATTCAATTCGACACTTGTACTACTACTACTACCCAAAAATAGCAGTATGGTTTGATATAATGCCTTACTAGAGTGCCGATTGTAAAATATTTTAAATGAATAAAACATTTTAATAGCACATTCACGTATGCCATTGGGATGAAAAAGCGAATTTTTTATCTAGATTTTCAAGATATATTACTTTAAGATTTATTATGTTAAGTTAACATAACATTAACACAAATACATTGTACTAACATGTATATGTGTTTAATATGGCGCATGTAGTCTTCAAATGCTGTATTAGAATTTATCTTTCACATTCTTGCAACACTAGGCAATCCGGGAAGACCAGTAAACCTATAATCGTCGAATCGTAATTGAGTGTGTATAAGCATTGCAATGTAAACAAGAATTATTTGGCGTCATGAAATGTGACATATTTATAATACCTAATATGGGTATTGTAACGCAGAGTGTAGAAGCTGCTTAATTATATTTATCTGCTTGTATTGTACACTCACATATAGTAGGTACAGGTTTTATGCGTATAACGTTTTCATTGCATCGTATAGACCTTCCTTTACGTCAATTTGTCCCCCATTTCTATGCATTCTATACTACATTAAGTTTTCGTTTGATTTTTATGCATTTCAGTATGTCCGGACATCATCCAGTGTAAGCACAGAAGTTGTACAACTTATTGGGACACCGTTTGCAAGGAATGCAATGAAAACAATGCCATATTCAAGAAATGGAATGGAGATAGAGAATGTCAACGTAAGATGACTTTTATATGAAATTATGCTATACTATTCACAGTTGCGTAGAGTTAAAAGCATTTGAGTGCTCCGTTAGATATCAACCCGAATTGGAATGGAAAACGGAACGTATTTGTAAAGAAAGCGCGTGCATCTGTTCAGACTGCATTCACATATAAAAAACTCATTATCAGTAGTTGGACATATATCTTTACATTTGAGTTAAGAAAACTATGTAATATTTTAAACGTCTATGTCCATTGTAAACAATACTTACGTAAAAAGGACGCTATGGGTCATTTTAGCTCCGAAGGGAATCACATAGATATCGAATCGTGCATCCGTCAATCCGTTCTTCGTTCTTCAGTCCGTCATGCATCGTGTGCGGTTTATAAGTCGGGAAGTGTAGAAAGAATTCAAATGAAAGTGTTTATATTTTTTAAATAAAACTTCATTGATTTATTTTGGATATTGAGAAGACTTGCAAATAACATGTTTTATAACACCAAACTCCTTCTTAAGTGCTTAAGATTTGGTGTCCTGTGTTATTTTTCTATTTAGAGTATTACTCTTTTACTATAGAAACTAACAACTAATCCTCTTCAATGTGTAATAAATTATACGCATTTTCCCTAATTTGAATGTCAAAATCGCACTGTTGGCATAACTAATTCTTTTGAGGCGTTCTTTCAATGACAAAACGTATTAATATGAATGTATAAACGTTTTGGTAAATGTATTGAACTATCGTGAATTAATGGTGAAACCTTTCTCTATTAAGGAATGTGCGCTTGGAACAATCACTATTGCTGGCCCGGAACATGCAGCACCACCGGACTAACTAAGGACTGTCAATGTGCGAATGGCTTTGTCAAAAGCTCAACTGTTGATTACGGTTCAATAAATACAGGAGAAACAACGTGTCAGCTGAACACTATTCCTGATATTTTGACATGCGATACAGTGGCAGTGGGACCTAACGGTGAAAAGAAACGAGCAATGAGCACTGGCAACTCAACGGCATGTCAATACCTTTCGGACATGTTCGGCAACTACCAACCGAGTAATATGGAATTTACAATGTCTTCGGAATTTTCAGTAACTTTTTCTCTGAACAAACCTTCTTTCATCGAAGAAGAAAAATTTGGAATCAGCGATACAACAATAACAGTAAAGATCCAGGCTGTGACAGGTAAGTGTAACTGTTTCTTTACATTTTGAATTTATAATATGGTCTGTTAGCAACTCAAGTACATACTAAGGGTGTTCTTTTCATATTGTATATTATACGAAGTTATAATAATGGTGACTTCTTTTAGGTTCCTATGAAGCAAAGTCGATCCATACACAATTGGTCGATACATCATCCAGTACAAGCGTGAATCAAACACAACACGACTCTGGAAATATAACTGTAAACCAGGCGAAGTATAATCTACAAAATGGTGAAGCGTAAGACATTTTACAATTTTGTATCAACGATTATATATTTCCATAGAAAATGGAATTAAATTGAGAGCAAATTGCTGGATTATTTTTGTTAAGATGTGTTAGGCTTTATATTGTTAAATTTGAAAATGTTTTTTATGCTGCAGACTTTGCTTGGAGTTTGAAGCAAAGGGGGGAGGCTACTTGAAAAGCATTGATACAAGAACCACGCCGCACACCAAATCTGGACCAGTTCCGTACAAGAAGGTCCTAAAACAAAGGATAGTGTGTTACAGATACGATAACGCACCACCGGAGCATTGTTCCAAGTTGGGATCGTGTTCTTCTGAACCGTTAACACTTCAGAAGAGAGTTACACGATCAACAGTGTCGATGGTTCAATTCACCGGTTGGGTTGATCCAGTTCCAAGTGGAGGGGCAAGTAGGACAGCATCGACCATTGAAAGTTACCAAATAACTGTCAACGAAGTGCCTCCCTCCAACGGATCTTTGAAAGTTGATTACACAAAGAACACATATACCAAAAAAGTTTCTTCATCCGCTGTGCATGAAATGGAGTTGAATCTGACATCCAATTCACCGCGACTGTATTGTATAACACTAGAAGTCAAGGATATAGCAGATAACGTTCGACAAAGTAGAAGGTTTATGTTGTACGACAACACGAGTTTCATTGAAACTTGGAAAGACAATCCCTATAAATTTGATTCAGCATCGCCTGATACGAACTTTACCTGGCAAACACATCACAATGACATTTGTCTGAATTGGAAAAACTACTTCATTAACATGTTTTATTTGCAAAATGAACTTTTAAATAAAATAGAGTCCGAGCCCCATGGTCATATTACCGGCGTATATGAACAGATAACTGGCCTTCTCCCCGTCGGTGGTACACCAAATGTACATGGGATAATACAATATTTCGTATCCTGGAAACTGAACAATGGTGCGTTTACGGAAGAACAACTCGTACCAAACTTTCTGAATCAACGATTCTGCACTAACTTAAATGTTGCTGATGGACAGACCTATACATTCAACATTCGGCCAGTTGATATTGTCGATAACACTTTCAATGAGTCTAGAACCGTTTACATAGATCGCTCGCCACCCCATATAAATAACATTTGGTTAAAGAAAGACGGATATGAGATGTTATATGTTCATAACAGCACCGATTTGTCCAAGATGCAGATGACGTTCGACGCATTAGACCCACATAGTGGACTTCAAAACATAAAGTGGGAGTTCGGAATCGCCGATACGTCAACTCCATTAACTAGTGGTTATTTGTCAGTAATACAAATAAAAAACGTTAGTTTCATATTGCCATTTGTATGAGTGTTTGTTTATAATACTTACACAGACTTAAAAAAATGTTTTACATTGAAAGGAAAGTGTTTTTTAATATCAATATAAATAACAGATATGAACAATGATTTGATCAATTTTTTTTTATTTGAATTGCATACATGTTCATGTTATATAGGGCGTTACTTGTTTCAGGCAACTTGTCCAACGGGAAATGTTGATTGCTATTGCCCGGACATAGGAATGTGTGATTTTTTCAACTACTCAATTCCGCTGAATAAGCTCGTTGATGCAGATAAGCATACCGGGAACCACAACAGGAACTACTTCTTTAAAATAACGGTCACTAACAATGCCTTGCTGACAACGACAGAGCACATCGATGTACTTATCGACGACTCCCCACCAGAAGAAGGAGTGATTTATGAAGGTATTGAATTGGAACAAAGTCGAGCTTTGAAACAATATTTGGCAATCCGTAATCGCGTACTTTTTAAAATATGTCATAGCAAGTTTTTATCTATATATAATTATTGTTCAAAGGGAACATAGTGAGTTGATGTTTATAGTAATAAATTGTGGAAAATATCATAATCCGTAGTTTCCTATCGGGACGCCACTCGCTGAAGGACCTGTGCAATAGATTCGTACTTCCAGTGTATATAACTTTGTTTCTAATTGTTAAATGTTTCGTTATAGGTCCTGTGGACTACAAAGATATCGACTACACAAGTGAGGATTCCTTTGTTTTACACTGGCATGGATTTATCGACCATGAAAGTGGAATCAAACTCTACAGGTTAGGGTTAGCCGAAAGATGCTTAACAAAACAGGAACTGTACAATTTTACAGAAGTAGCTGAGATACTTGTATATAAAGAGCTTACTGAGACATCAGTTCGTCTTCCAGCTAATTTCACAGGTAAACGGTTCGTTACCATTATTGCTCTTAACCATGCCATGGAGTCATCAAAGCCTGTTTGTTCAGATGGAATCACACGAGATATCTCAGCTGCTCTTATCCGCAACTTAACACTGGCGCATGCAGCATGGACCGAAACCGTTATCTGCCAAAACGGACAACCGTATTTATTACAATCGAACCTTCAAAAGGTTCCGCTATATAACACAACAGCATGTTTAAGCATCTGCAAATCAACAGTGAATACCATAGTAGCTGACTTTATTTCTACTCATATATCCGGAAGTAAAGACCTTGATATTTCGGATTTCCTTTGTCAACACCTATCTTTGTACACTAACGAAACGGTTGTCTATTTGCCCAACGATCATATTGTGCTGAATTGGGAAGTGGAAGAATCAGGGAGTCAAATCGATGACTTTTATGTTGGGCTTGGTCTGGATGCAACCGAAAAGGATTCTCCAAGTTTGGTGGACTATATTTCTACTGATAGAAAACCATACTTCAAACATCGACATGAAGCAATTGGATCCGATGAGCTGTTCTATGTCTTCATCAAAACAGTTAACAAAGCAGGATTGTCCAACATCGCAACCCTGGGTCCTATTTTAATTGACCAAACACCACCACGGTACAAATATATTCCCCGAGTGTCTGTCGTTTTAGACACGATCGTGTTTGCCTGGGAATCGGATACATTTTATGACGATGAACAGACAGCCCAAATAGACCAACTAGTATTTCAATTTGGTAGGTTGTCATTTGCATATATTAAGTAATGCATAAATATTTTCGAACCCAACATATAATTCAATTCATAAAAATAAACATCTTTTATATCATTTAGGTCATGACGAACGTGTTTCCAGTCCACTCCTTGAATGGCGATTAGAGTCGTCGACACCGTGCCCCTCTTATACTGGAGGCTGCTTTAAATACCCTCTTAATCGTCTCCAGAATCAAGACACGGGGGATGGATTAATGTTCTATCTCAACGTTCACATATACAACAATGCCGGTCACTTTACTTTGATTAGAACCGAAACTTTCCATTTGCCCTCCAGATTTCCACCAGGACACGGATATGTGTTTGATTTGGATCCAGAAATGATGAACATTTCAACGGATATTGATTTACATTTTACTGAACACATTATGTGTGCGGGTTGGATGGGATTTAAACATCAGGAAAATGTCTCGCTGGAAGTGGGCATAGGATTAGATCGCACAACACCCGATGTAGTTCGATTTCAGAGCACGTCAGAAATGAAAAACATCTGCCTTAATTCAAGTTCGATTGTTAATGACAAAGTATACTTTTTCATTGTAAAAGCAAGCTGTAGCGGGGGCACCACAATATCTGCTTCTAACGGAATACGAATATATGATAGACATTCTCCACAAAATGAGCTGAAAGTAAAAATCGGAACAAAATGCTTTTCCGCAAAAGTCTTTGACGTAAATGTTTCGATTGCAAACGACAGTACGTTCATTGAACTTCCATTTACGTTGATTATCGGGCAGCGCTATGTTTTGTTTGCGGAAAACAGTCAATGGCAAACTATACTGAGAATTAATACAAGTGACGCCATAGTCCGAACCGAAGATAACAACTATGTTCTGATCCCTTATGTTGAGAAACCTACTCTACAAGTACACCGAAACGTATCAATGGACATTACTTTGCGTTTGAAAATCAGTAAATGTCCGGCAGAGAATATCCTTCCGAACACCAATCAATTGAATATAAGCTGGACATTTCCCTATACCGTCGCAGCATTTGAGGATATTGTATTTTCAGTTTCATTACTTAAATACGTGACTGTTAACGGCTCGGATGAAGAAAGTATATTCGCACCACCTCAAACTGGTGTTGGCTTATCTGATATTACGTTCCATGATATGAATTTTGAAGCCCAAACACTGTATATGGCCAGCGTTCAGTTGTGCAACAATGTAAGGTGTCTCAGTCCTATTCATTCGAGGGCATTTACAATCGAACTTGAAGCTCCTGATATTTCTTTCATAAACACTGAACTTGAAGTCGCAAATGCTGGGGAGTGCGTTGATGTTAAAGCGTCATGGAAAATAATTGGACAGAGCGCAAACGTTGCATTCTATCAATGGTCTATAAGTCGTGATGAAATAGGTGGTCAACTGTTGTCTGTTTGGGAGAATGTGATGCCCAATGGTACAACCGTTAAGGTAATTTTTATATCATTTAAATAAATTGAAGTCAATAAGACGCATACTTTTAATACTTTTATATAACACAAACCACTCTTGAATAATTCTTATTAGGGGGAAAACATGTAATATATATCGTACATGGATTCTTACAGGTTGCAAAGTGCGTTCGTCTCCCAACCCATGGACATATGACAACTTTCCTGTGTGTCAGGGTATTTTCTGTGAGTGGTTTAGCGAATACATCTTGTCACAAGATAAATAAAGGCGATAGTGGGTCCTATTCTAAAACTACTGTGTACGACTTTGATTCGTCATCAGACAGTTGGGTCTTCATCAAAAAGGTAAACTTGATTCGTTATAACAGAAAATTACACACTATTATTTTACTATTATATCTCACACTCTTATATGTAAATATGCTTCCGTTTAATTTTCAGATGCTCTCTAGTTCTGACATTGGTAAGCACTATGTCCTTCTTCACGATTCAGAAATGAACATAGGTAATGCCGATTCTACAGTGACCGGTGCTTTGATGTACGGTTCAGAACGTTCAGTTTCATGGTACCTTATGAAGATGCAGTATGTGCCACAAACGTGTGATTCCGACATAAACTGTGTTCTAAAGTACGAAACTGACAATGGATACATAGAATTAGACAGAAAATATATATCACTAAATGAATTATATTTCATATGCGCATACTCGAATTACACTGTGATAGAACGTGAGTATTTCACTGAAATTCTAGAAGAAATATCGTCGTGCAGCAATGGATTCATATTAGACAGTTCTCCGCCCACAAAAGGTGAAGTGCAAGTACACAACCACAGAGGGTTTATCACAAATCCTCATTATGTCATTGTAACATGGACTGGATTCGATGACAACATTGATGCCACCGTATTTGGTTACCCAGAGAAACTGCATTATTTCTCTTTGAAAACAGGCAAGAAATGTCATGTTGTGCATCACTTCTTATTTGTACTTGGTACATAAATGCATTTATTTGTGTAAAACAATTGGCAATTATGATTAATTTTAAAATGTATCAATAAACATGTCTATATGCAGGCACAGTTTCCGGTTCAAGCAATCTTTTGGAAATTGTTAGAACTGGCATGGAAACATCTGCAATATTGGACCTGTCAACACCGCCTGATGGAAGTCAAGTTTTCTTCACGATTAATGGTATGTTTTAGTACACTTTTCTAAATATATGCATGTAGAGCTATGATTGATTCTCTATAGTTTAAACTAATCGGTTAGATAGTGGTTAAATTTGAACCCAAACCTTACTGTGTATAAGCCGATTATTTCTTTCATGAACATAAATGGATAAATATATAGGATAGCGCGTCGCGTGTCTATGCATTTCTGATAAAGCGTTCTATTTATCCAACACTTATTAAAAATTAGTTGTGTGTATCTAAAAAAAATCGGCAACTAAGAGTTCATAGCTTTTTTCAAAGACATAACGTATTTGTTTAATGCGGAATGCTATTTTCCAGCAACGGATTATGCCAGTTTGTCTACCAGCTCGGACTCATTAGAATTGATCATAGATACATCACCACCTTTATGTGGTACTGTGACGATTTTAAACAACCATCAGAGAAACATATTCATCAACCAAGAACAGGCAACTGTTCGTTTTGAAGGATTTTCAGATCCGCACAGCGGCCTTGACTATTTCAATGTTGGCGTTGGTACAATCGAAGGGGTAACAGATATCATGTCGGATAGGAAAGTCTCCATCGACTTCCTTGAATTGAATTTAGCGCAGATGATCGACGGTCATCATTATTTCATAATTGTGCAAGTATGTTATCGGCTTTATTTCAATCCGTTTGTTATATTTCCCTATAAGTTAAACACTTCTATGAAACGAACTCGAGTTGTAAAATTTAAAAATTATTTAAGAACTTAAAGTTTTGCAAGAATTTGAGAAATGCATCTGAATATTTTAATTGTATTCGTTCTAGGCGATCAATCACGCAGGGCTTGTTTCACAATCTGTATCAAAAAGATTTGTATTGGATCGAACCGCTCCCACCGGAGGACACGTTCTCGATGGGATAAACGGAGCTGGGGTTAGTGTTATTAATTAGTACAACTGGTACCGTGTTCAACCCATTATTTGACTGAAAACTGAATGAAAGACTTAAACCCGCAATATCTTAATAAAATTGACTACATGCAAGCTAAAATGTGTACTTATCACATTGTTCTAAATGAACGATTATGTAATTAACGCTAATAAATGACAAGTTATATCCAATATTGAAGTATTTGTAGAAAAGTTAAGTTTAAATTGAAAAAAAACATTGTAAGACTTTTGACGAAGAACAGGATAGTGAATAAGAACACCCCCCGCATGTTTTTCATTGCAAAATCCCTTAAGCACCTTCGTACCGATACATATGAAGTTGCGTGGTATAATTCACACCAATATTTATTGTCAATCTAGGATTGATCATTTGTCAGGATAATTATACCCTCAAAAATCAATGATAATTCTATTTTGGTAACGTATAATTAGTTACATCAGATATTAAACATAAATTAATTAGCTGATAAACACTACGTTCGATGTTCATTTCGAACTAACAAGTTAATTTTTAGCCATAACATTGCAAACAATGGAACTCCAGAAATTCATGAAACTAATTCTTGGTCTTATACAATACTTTAAGAACAGATCACCATCTACAGACATACCATGATTAAAACGTGGATACCCTGGCTTGAACGGTCGATGCTTAGCATTCGGGATTTAAACTGGTTTAAAGGCTAGCGCACCCTAAAAGTTTGTTAAAAATTAATCAGAAATTTAAAGCGCTCCGTAAACGCTCTTAATCAAATGTATTTATGTCGACAGACAATTAAAAACATGACTGCAAAAACGTGATGCGTGAATCAAATACTGAACATATAGCTGGAGTATACTGAATCCGTCTTAAATTACACGTTCTTATCAGTAGGCTGTTCTCCCCAATCATTATTTAATATCAGAAGCTTGCAATCACTTACAGGAGATTGATTACCAAAATGATATATACGTTATCAATGCATATTGGAAAGAGTTTTACGACCCAGAGAGTGGCTTAGCATACTTTAAAGTCGGCCTTGGAACCGATCCATATGAGACCGATGTAAGACCTCTAAAAGATGTTGGAATGACGACAGGTAATAATGATTTTATACTTTTGCTTGATATAACAACACACATTATAAACACATACCACGTTTCATAAAGTTTAGTTTTTAGCATGCTGTTTATACATATTTTCGGAAATAATACGTTTAACTTATCAAATGTTTAAAATTTGAATGTACTATACTCTTTCTGTTAAAACATACTTATATAGCCATGAATACATACTCATATATTGCAGAGGTTTCATGGAATGGCCCGTTTGTTCTTGGACAAAAATA
This sequence comes from Dreissena polymorpha, assembly GCF_020536995.1. Classification (NCBI taxonomy): domain Eukaryota; kingdom Metazoa; phylum Mollusca; class Bivalvia; order Myida; family Dreissenidae; genus Dreissena; species Dreissena polymorpha. Next base: position 77,136,644 of record NC_068361.1, on the reverse strand, counting down.
CTTTGTGACCGTGGAGGCCTGTAACAATGCAAACCTTTGCATCAGACGTGTATCAGACGGCCTTATTGTGGACAACTCACCCCCAGTACGCGGTCTTGTACACATTGGACCAGGAGAAGGTCATGATAAATATTTAGGACATCGGTATGTCAATCAACGATCGTTCTTGTCAGTTTTCATGTATATCGTTTATGACAAAAATGCAAAACTACCATCACCATTGTTTTTTCAGATCATCTATTAAAATAAGTTGGCAAGGTTTCGAAGATCCGCAATCAGACATAGATCATTTTGAAGTATGTGTGTCAACCTCTAAGGGCGATTGTGATGTTGTTGTGCTATCAAATCGACTGCTCCACTCTTCAATTATAATATCTAATATAACGCTCCCGATAAATATTTCACTTATGGCAACAGTGTGGGCGTTCAATGGAGTCGGCATGAATGTATCAAAGGCGTCTGATATTTTTGTCATTGACGACACACCGCCATTTGTTGTGAAAGCTCCAAAATTCGTACTAAAATACAACTCGGAAAATGGTAAAACTTCACAATGGGAAAAATCCATCTTACGTGTTGAATGGGAATTCAAAGACGACATCAGTCCTATTGTCCGACATGAGATTTCTTTGAAAACGCATCACGAAGGTCACACGCCTGTTGAGAGGCTTGTCTTAGGATCGGAATGCCACGTGACTGTCAGTTTAGATGGGAGGAATTGGCTTAATAACGGTGACACATACTATGCAATTGTAACATCGTGTAACGCTGCCGGACTTTGTGCTTCTGAACGAACAAGCGACCTTTTAATTGATTCTACTCCACCACACCTCGGTGGATTTAAACCACCTTTGACGTGGACGAACTACAATAATACAATTGGAAGTAAGGTAACAAATTTATCCCTGACATGGTATGGATTCCACGACCAGGAGTCCGGAATCGAAAACTACTACGTGACGGTCTCCAGATCCTACAGCTTCAATGAACTTTCAAATGGCGTAATTCGAATTAGAGAAACTAATCAAAGCGAAACTGTTCAAACTTCATTCGTACTGACTGAAAGTATTTCTCCTGACGAATCTATTATTCTTTCGATATGGGCGCAAAACAATGTCGGACTTAACAGTTCGATTGCAAGGGTCACTGTGAATGTTTTATCTGAAACGTCTAGAAATGAAATAGGCATTTTGGAAATCGAAAAACATTCATGCGACATACATTTTTGTAACAAGGATTGTACGTGCGCAGTTATTGATCGTCCGTGTGTAGAAGTAAGCTCCAACGTAACATGTACTGCTATCTCTAGCACAGATGCGCACACTCAAAATTTACCACAATTTGATGTATATTGGGGACTACCGCATGAAATTCTTAATTTTTCGGCTTCATCGGCATGCTTGAGTGGGCACTGGTCACGAAAAATTGGAGTGAGTACTTCCGAAAATATTCATCGTTTTGAATGGAGCCTCGGCGTACATGGACACGCTGTTGGCGAAGGGGTGTACGATCTGAAGCTAGAAAACCCTTGGAGTGATGTTGGACAAAGATTACAATTTATTCATTGCCTACCAGTAAATCGTTCATTTGAACACGGGGAACGTTTCGTCATATATGTGAAGGTTTGGTATAGCAAAAGTACATACACTGTGTTCAAGTCGTCTCCAATCATGATAGATCAAAGACCACCCAAGGTCAGACGTGGTCGTTATATCAGGGAAGGTAATTGTTTTCAAGATTTGGACTTTATTGACTGGACGGATAATATTATTGCCTGTTGGGACGATGTGTTTATTGAAGAGCACAGCTTAATCGATCATTTCAGCGTCAGCCTTGGGACATCCCCTCACAGTAAGAACGTTTAAAATACACAATAATATACATTGAATAAGTAACGGCACTGTTTAAATAGTCCAACTAACCAGTATTACTGAAGCCTTTTATGAAACTCTTATACTTCTTCCAGTGTCTTATTTAAATTACTCCTGACGGTTTATTAAAATTCTCTTGAAAATACACATTCATTTTTATAAATTTCAGATGATGACCTACTGCAACAAATTGATGTCGGACTGGCAACAAACATAAGTCTTCATAACATTTCTCTCAATCCAGGCACGCGCTATTACTTTACAGTAATTGCTGTTAATAGTGTTGGACTACACACTGGGTTAACATCGGATGGATTCATTATTGATACAGATAATCCCATCCACGGGGTTGTGTTTAATACAATTGAACACGAAAACGCAGATTTCCAGAAATCGACTGCAACCTTTGAACTGTCCTGGCATGGATTCCAGGATCATTTTTCTGGAATTAAACACTATCTGATTGCCCTTGCCAAAGACGGAGGATATAATGAATCAAATCTGACCTTTACAAATGTTGGTTTATCGAACAAATATGCCTTTACCAACCTTAATCTTGTGAATGGAGAGTCTTATTTTGGATTAGTGAAAGCTGTTGACGCAGCAGGTCATGAAAGTGCAATTGTCAGATGCCCAAAACAAACAATCGATACGACCCCACCGAAAGGCTTTACATGTGGATCATCTAAAACTATTGAAATCAATGTTTCTCGCAAAGTTACTGATGAGAGTATGTCTCTCTGGTTCAACGCAAACGTCTCGAAAGATAACATGTATGTTATTCATGGAAAGATCAAAAACGCGACGTATGTGCTTAACCCTCTTCTCCTGATGGATAAATACAGATTGCCTTTGCCATTACAGAAACGTCATGATGGGTGGTTTGAATATAAGTACATGTTTATATCGCCGTTAGGAGGGTTGCAAACCATAACAATTGACTTTGGAAACACACTTGCCGAACAAGTAATTCAGAATGTTGATTTTGAAGTTTGTAAACTTGCAGAAAATAATTCCGCTGCTATTTCTGTAAACCAAATAGGCCAATATTCGCTGACTGTATCCTTGGGAATACTGGATTCGGAAAGCGAGTTACAGACGGTGAGAGTTGTTGTTTGTTTGTGTTTTGTATTGCATTGTAGAAGTTAGAAGTTAGAAGTTAAATTATATGATTATTTAATCTTTTTTCACTGTTACTGGGAAATCTAAACTTGACATGGCGCTTTACACATGCTTAATTATAAACTATCTTGCATGTCTCACCCATCATTCCCGGATAGACATGCAAATACCCTCTCAACTGGGCTAGCAAAGTCTTGTTTGTGGAGACATTCTCATAAAGTGAATCATTATGATTTTAATTCTTCTGTTAATATAACGTATACGTTTCTCGTATGTCAGGTGTTTGGAACATGGAAACATTCTTTGTATTTCATAGGTGTCCGTTGGAGTCGGTACAACTGAAGGGGGTTTTCAGATCAAACCTCTGCTTGAACTACATAATCGTAATAACTTTGGAGTAATTCTTGCACCATTTGTTCATGGGGCACCGATTTTCATAACTGCAATCGCCAAGAACCACGCTGGCCTCACGTCTGTTTTCTATTCGGGCAAAGCTTTTACAATAGATCACACTCCTCCTACCATCAGCGACATTGATGTTGCCGTTTCTGTTATAACATATAATTCTACAAAATTGGTAACAACATGGACAGCGCGAGATGATGAATCTGATGTTGAATACTGCAGTTGTTTAATTGGTGAGTAGGTTGTTAGTCCTTGAAAGTTTATATACGTACACATGTAATACAATGAACATATTATGCAATACAAAAGAAACTTCATTTTTACAGTTATTAAAATAAAATTGCACTTTTGTGATCACATGAACCTCAAATATATATATATATATATATATATATATATATATATATATATATATATATATATATATATATATATATTGTAGTTATGTCATCATTAGTGATGTTTTTCTTGTGAATTCAACATGTTTATGTTTACTAGGATCAACACCTCTGTCAGCTGATATACAGGAGGAAAGGGATTCGGATACATTACAGTTTTGTCAGTCAGACATTCTTAACCTTTCTCATGGCGACAGAGTCTTTGTTACGGTCAAATGTGTGAACAAGGTCGAAATCGCCACGACGTTAGTATCTAGACAGGTGATCATTTACCTTGAACCGCCCAACAACGCGCAGGCATTCGTTCGGTTTTTGCCCAGTGGTCAGGAATCGTTTTCTATGACTAATCAATTGTCCGCCCAGCCTTCTGCGCAGTCTAATTCAAGCATACTGCAGATGGAATGGGACAACTTCGAAGATTCTTCAGAGATTACATCCTACAGTTATCGTATCCAAAGCAATGGTGAGATTGTTGTAGACTGGACTGATGCAGGCCTAAAAGACATGTTCTCCAATGAGCATCTGAAGTTGAAATCAGGCCAGACATACACGACCGAAGTTCATGCAGAAAATGGTGGAGGATTCACCAGTTCCGGTGTCAAGTCCTCGCTGATTGTAGCATCAGAACCACCAGCGCTTACAGGTGTGTTATCGAATATTGTTTGTTAATTTCTTAGTATAAAATATTCACCACAATAGCCGTCTCCCCCATTAGAGATAGTAATATTTGTAACGGATCAGGAAAAATATACAATAATCTTGTAAAACTTATGTAATAATTTGAATTAGAATTCCTCATTCGCTTTAACATAAAAATCGCACATCTAGTTGTGCAGTAATTGGATATAGTCGATGTGTATCGGATCTAGAAGAATATACAATCATCTTGATAACCTTATGTTATAATTTAAATTTGAATTCCTTATTCGCTTTTATATGAAACTCAATCATCTAGTCGTTCACTTGATTTGATATAGTCGATGTGTAACGGATCTATAACTACATACTATAATCATGTTCATCTTATGTGATAAAGTGGTAGCGTTGCTATACATGTTCGATTTGGAATGCGTTACTATCTTATAACCTGTTCGATTTTCAGGATCCCATATATCTGCTGTTGTCGCAAACGGCAAATTAAGTCTCAATTGGGAAAGTGTCTTCAATAGAATCCCGGGAGCACCAGTTCACTACAGTCTGGTTATTGGATCCCGTGACGGATTTTCTGATATTGCTGACGTTAACTACATACGTAACCACGTATATGACGTCAAAGTTCCATCATCGACGCTCGTTTCTCCCAACCTCAACGAGCTGTACATAAAACTGAGGTGTAGCTACAGCACGGGGTTGTTTACAGAATACAGTTCGTCGTACAAACTGTGAAGTTGATATGTTAGGTAGAAATCAGCGACTATTCAACATCCCCTTTTTCTTTTTTTTCATTACGATACATGCATGTAGTGTCCCGCAAAAATCGTAAACTGAATATTTAACCTTGGACTTTTAATTAATCATGTTATGTTAAACAGTATTCGTCCGCGAAAGCCCTTAAATATAAACGTTTGTTTTGAAATTTCAATATGTGTGTACATGTATATATTCCCTTTTATTATGCATCATTTCGTAATAAGTAATCAGATTAAAATATGTATCATACAGTGATTGTATTATTTTATTATATGCATATGATGTCTTTGTAGAACAGTGTTTTGTCAAAAGCATACATATTATATTTTATATTTTTATTTTATATTCATTCGAATGAGTTGTGTTTTATTGTTTTCTATGCTGTACTTGCTTCTCTTTATTTCTTCTAACTTGTTGATTGAGAGTGCCTTGAATTACAATAATCCCTTAATAAGTAATATGTGGTTTACTAAATATGAGAAACGTTTTAATTTCATTGTAACCATGTGATACTCGACGAAACAAAAATATTAAGAATAATATATATAATTAAATCTATACTTACGGTATATGTTTAGTGCTTAAAGTTGTTGATATGTGTGTGTGATGTGCTTTGAAATAAATAAACAGAAACAAATGGTTGCCTTTATAGTTGTCTTCTTCTTATCTGATACGTCAGATTGTTTTCTGCCAAAATTTTCCATGATTAAGTCGTTTTATTTAAAAATGCAAACAGCACCCGATTGTATAAACGCTGGTTAAAGTTACCGCTCGGCAACATTCAAACCTTGGTAAGTTTGCGGTTATTCGGGTATAGTTACCTTCAAGGTAACTCGATTGTATAAACACGATATACCGCAAAGTAACCTAACCGCGCATAGTGGAATTTAACCACCGGTAACTTTAAACCAAAACATTCCCACAATGCATTTTCTAATGGCGTAATTTTCGCGCGAAGTGTCACGCTTATAAACAGCGACATGTATTTTTTTTCAAATTCATTTTCAAATGAATTCACAATATAATAAAGTGTAAATTTTAACTATGAGTTCCTCAAAATGACCAGGGACAAATTGATAATGATGTCGGGATTTGCATCATTTAGCGGAATCCCTGGTGCTTCCAAACTGCAAGAGAGTGCTTACAAAGACGTCTATTCTTCTAGTTGTTCTAGATGTAACATAAAAATTATACATGGTCGTCGTAACATGCTAGACTATTCTTCTTATATTTGGCTTATGTTTACAATAAACTTACTTACTCTCTTGTACAATAAGGGAATTTACAATAGACAAATAAAACATTGTTCAATTTTAAATATATCTTTGTATGCAGAAATCTGCAAATGCAACCGAGTTCACCAACGGCTATTATTTGTGTCGCGTTCTGAGAAAACTGGGCATAATGCATGTGCGTAAAGTGTCGTCCCAGATTAGCTTGTTAAGTTCGCACAGGCTAATCAGGGACGACACTTTCTGCCAAAAATTGATTTTTGCTAAGAAGGGACTTCATTTTAACAAAAAATGTCATAAAAGCGGAAAGTGTCGTCCCTGATAAGCCTGTGCGAACTGCACAGGCTATTATGGGACGACACTTTAAGCACATGCATTATGCCCATTTTTCTCAGAACACGACACATTTGATTAACTGCTCCGGTTCATTTTAACAGCAGTAATGTACATAGAGCACATGATGGCATAAGGGTCTTTATTTAACTATGCTAAAATAATTATCAAAGACCCTAGATGCAAACTCGTCAATTATTGAATTAAATGGATTATTTATGGATTGTAAAGGATTATTAAAGGTATGATACTAGTTCGAACGTGTTTTGTTTTTTGTTTGAACTTTTGTTGTTCCCTGTTCTCGGAGAAATTATTTTAACATAGGCGCCATTGATGCATCGGATCACACACGACATACCCATCACAGAATATAAGAAACACGTTCTGTGCGTCCTTAAATTCGTCGTCCGAAGTAGGAAATCGTATTGCCCTGTAAATTAAGTCAAATAAAGTGTCAGTCGCTGCAATTTGTTGTTTACTCGTCGAAATTGTGAAGGTCGTCGATGGTTAGCGTTTATAATGTCGCGCGCCGCAGCCATTTTGTGTAAGTTACCTCTCGGTTACTTGTACTTACCCACCTAGGGAAGCGAATATGTTTTAACTGGATTTGAACCGATCGGTATAACTAACCAAATTTTATACAAACGCTTACCAACCAGTAACCAACCAACATGTTACCGACTTTTAACCGCCGGTATGTGGTTAACCGCCGGTTTAACTGTTTATACAATCGGGTGCTGATGTTATATATTGGATTGCGACACTGTTTGCAAGTATGTGAATTGATTTTTTTTTATAAAATGGATATAAAAGGTGCACCTCTTTAAGAACACAAAATTATGTATGAAGCACTTTGAAGGCGTAAAGCTGTTAATAATATAACATTTACCCTAAACGATGCTTACATTCGCATTGCCTGTTTAAATAGACGTTGCAAGCCAAAAGAGCAAATTGTAACATGAGTGAAACATGAGTAATAAAATAATGTCCGATTTCTTATACATTCTATTTTATATGTGTATTTATTAAATAAAAAACAAAACAACGTCTACATTCTTGTTTGTATCCATGCATTTTTTAATAACTGTGAAGACGCAAAATACATGTGCTTATATAAAAATGGTAACGGATACGCGAAACATACTTTAAAAGAGTAATGCGATTGTAAAATTAATAACAAATCCTTTCAAATAAATACGCTTACTTGAAATTAAGATTTCTCTTGCATACAAAATATTCTATGGCTTTACAAAACGCTATTTGCAAAGTTCCGTATATTACAAACTGATTTATAAATATGTGCGACTGTTTGCACTTCTCTGAACATTTCATTAAATCAACATGGCTAATAAAATCGATTTTGTTGGAAGATAATTACTTTGATACATAGTTCAACTATATAGTCATTTTAGAAATGTACTTAAATAAATAAGCAAAAAATAACAAACACGTGACGATTTCAAAGTGTTAAGAGAACAACAAGATCATGCTTACCGCCATGAAATTTGAATGAAATAAAACATCTCAATGTCGCCTGTAAACGGCATACTTGAATCAGTTCAAGAAAAAAGAGGTTGAGGAGAATAATTCTCCTCTACACTCCGCAGCAATCCAATGACTCTCAAACAACCAAGAAACGAATATTAGGGTAAAACATTTAAAGGATATTTCATCGCGCCAGGAATCAGGCAAAACACGCCCATCGTACTCCATTAAATAGAACCTGCACTAATTAAATAATAAAATTAACATTTTGGCAGACTGGAAGAATGTGCTATATGTTCAAACGTCAAGTTGGTAATAAAATGAAATGAATTGTTATGGTCTTATTATTTGTATAGGTTTTGAATAAATGAGTTTTGAGGGTCAAAATGTATTTCACTGTTCACTGATCATGTATACAATGTTAACGGCTACAAGTTACAGCTTCATGATATGTCTTGAGAACAAGTCAGTCAATTTTCAAAGACAAGGGTAATTTTGAATTTGACTGTCAAAGTTATATCCAAGAGGTGTATGCAAGACCTCGACTGTTGTTTGATTCAAGTTAAGGTTTACTAGATCCCAAAATATAAATCTAGTATTAATGAAAAACTCGATGTGTCTATTCAAAATGTATGCCGGTAATTTAAATTTTAATTTCATGGAATCAAAGTAAAAATATGTAAATAACAAGAGTGCCAAACTGTCACAAGATACACCCGTTCGAAGGTTTTGGTCACCATGCTCAATGCTTGAAAAGCACCAAGTGACCTCGAGACTTAGTTATTGACCCGGCATGACCCATATTTGAACTTGACCTAGATATCATGTAGACGTAACATCTGACTAATTTCGGTAAAGATCAGATGAAAACTACGTCAATTAGAGAGCGGACACCATGATAAATGCTAGAATGCACCAAGTGACCTCGAGACCGAGTTATTGAACCGGCATGACCCATATTTGAACTTGACTTAGATATCATTTAGACGTAACATCTGACTAAATTAGGTGAAGATCAGATGACAACTACTTCAATTAGAGAGCGGACACCATGCTAAATGCTTGAAATGCACCAAGTGACCTCGAGACCTAGTTATTGAACCGGCATGACCCATATTCGAACTTGACCTAGATATCATTTAGACGTAACATCTGACTAAATTCGGTGAAGATCAGATGAAAACTAATTCAATTAGAGATCGGACACCATGTTAAATGCTTGAAATGCACTAAGTGACATCGTGACCTCGTTTTTGACCCGGCATGACCGATATTCGAACTTGACCTACATATCATCTAGACACAACTTCTGACCAAATTAGGTGAAGATCGGATGAAAATTACTTCAATTAGAGAGCGGACACAATTCTAAATGCTTAAACTGCACTAAGTAACCTCATTACCTCTTTTTTGACCCTGCATGACCCATATTCGAACTTGACCTAAATATCATCTAGACACAGCTTCTGACCAAATTAGGTGAAGATCGGATGAAAACTACTTCAATTAGAGAGCGGACACCATGCTAAATGCTTGAAATGCACTAAGTAGTCTCGTGACCTAGTTTTTGACCCTGCATGACCCTTATTTGAACTTGACCAACATATTATCTAGACACAACTTATGACCAAATAAGGTGACGATCGGATGAAAACTTCTTGAATTAGAGAGCGGACCCCATGCTAAATGCTTGAAATGCACTAAGTAACCTCATGACCTTGCATTTGACCCGACATGACCCATATTCGACCTTGACCTACATATCATCTAGACACATTTTCTGACCAAATAAGGTGAAGATCGGATGAAAACTACTTCAATTAGAGAGCGGACACCATGCAAAATGCTTGAAATGCACTAAGTGACCTCGTGACCTCGTTTTTGACCCTGCATAACCCATATTTGAACTTGACCCACATATCATCTAGACACAACTTCTCACCAAATTAGGTGAAGATCGGATGAAAACTACTTCAATTAGATAGCGGACACCATGATAAATGCTTGAAATGCACTAATAATCTCATGACCTTGTTTTTGACCCGGCATGACCCATATTCGAACTTGACCTACATATCATCTAGACACAATTTATCACCAAATTAGGTGAAGATCGGATGAAAACTATTTCAATTAGAGAGCGGACACCATGCTAAATGCTTAAAATGCACTAAGTAACCTCGTGACCTCGTTTTTGACCCTGCATAACCCATATTTGAACTTGACCAACATATCATCTAGACACAACTTCTGACAAAATTCGGTGAAGATCAGATGAAAACTACTTCAATTAGAGAGCGGACACCATGCTTAATGCTTGAAATGCACTGAGTAACCTCGTGATCTCGTTTTTAACACGGCATGACCCATATTCGAACTTGACCTACATATCATCTAGACACAATTTCTGACCAAATTTGGTGAAGATCGGATAAAAACTACTTCAATTAGAGAGCGGACACCATACTAAATGCTTGAAATGCACTAAGTGACCCCGTGACCTAGTTTTTGACCCGGCATAACCCATATTTGAACTTGACCTACATATCATCTAGACATAACTTCTGACCAAATCTGGTGAAGATCGGGTGAAAACTACTTCAATTAGAGAGCGGACACCATGCTTAATCCTTGAAATGCACTAAGTAACCCCGTGACCTAGTTTTTGACCCAGCATGACCCATATTCGAACTTGACCTAGATATTTCTAGACACAACTTCTGACCAAGTTTGGTGAAGATCGGATGAAAACTCTTTGAATTAGAGAGCGGACACTACTGTGGACGCCGCCCGTCCGCCGCCCGCCGCCCGCCCGCCAAGGGTGACACTAAAATACGTCCCGTTTTTAAAAACGGGCGTATAATAAAATGAAATAAAATAATTTCTAAAAAGATTCACTGTGATATCGCTAGTGGTTTATGTTTACATGTGTACACAAAAACATAGATCAGTTGTCTCATAGTTATGAGTAAATTTATTATTTTCTAATCTCAAAATACTATTAAATTATCATCATCGTTATCAACCATATCATCATTATCCTACCTATAAACATAATTATCATTAATGTCATTATCAACCTAATCATCGAGAAAAACACCATTGTTATTCTCGTTAATCTTAACAAATGTTTTAAATGCAAATAATAACCAAAATACAAAATAGGAGTGGGTGTTTGTATTTGTCAGGACGTTCGAATAAAACAAAGTGAGAATACAAATTATTAATAACCATATAAAGCATAAAATAAATACCTAAATATTCTCCACCATGTTATAAATCTCTCGAAGTGTCATTTTAGTGAAAAGATCAATTTCCAAACATTTGTAAAAGCAATACAAATATGTGTTTCAACCCAAATCGGCACACTATGGTCTTTAACAACGGTCAAACGACCACACAAGCCAACTGGCTTTCCTCATTAGGCACAGTATTTCCTTCAACAAACGGTCATAAGGCCACTTAAATAATACAAAAGAGAATAAAACAGATAAAATAAAACAATATTTATACACTTAATTATAATTATAAAAAAAGCATAATCATAATAATAATAATAATAATAATAACACTGTCCATAAACCATACCTTTATGGTCTCAAATACTATATATACCATTCGAACAGTCCAGTTACTGCACACAAAAAAACTTGCAAAGAATGTTAATTCCATGTGGACAAGCAAGTTCGGTCAACTGACAACACAATCCAACTGGCGTTTACACATCAGATCGACAGGCTTAAAAAAACGGCCAATTGACCATACAAGCCAATTGGCTTTCCAAATAAGACCAAATGGCCTTAAACAAATTGGTCCAATGACCACAAGTAACATGCACAAATAACAAACACATAACTCACTAAAAATAAAAAGCATTTTCGAATCATTTTTATCAAAATAACTTATAGTGCCGTTACATGTGCTACCAACAACACATCATACAATTCCACATACATTAATAATGACTCAAGTCTAACCTTTTTTCTTGAATTTTCCGCAACCCATTCTGCTTCCAGTTGAAAGTCTTTTAGAAGGTCAGAAAATTTTCTGACAAACTGCCTTCCATGCTTTTGTTCTCGTTGTCCATACATTGTGCCTGTCAAATACACATCTCGAATGGCGACTCAATAGATTTGCAAATCATATAAACCCCAAAACGAGAAACCCGTGCGTTTTCGCGCTACATCCCCCACACAAAAACGTGCATTTTTCGCGCTATACGATTACCATAATCTCTCTTCTAAATAACCTATATAACACCAATACAGTACCGTATTTATCAAACCGAGAATAATTTCATTTATTTGCTATTGTGATTCCCATCGCTTGAAGACAGAAGATTAGAAACTTTGATAGTTGCATGAAAAATAACGCATTTTCGTAGATTGTACCGTTACACAAAAATACGCATCAGTAATTGTTGTCCAGGTGTTATCTGAAATCCCGAAGAACAGGTAAACGCTGATGCACCGTTTCAAGGTATACTATTTCGTTCGTTAAATTTGACTTTCGGAAGCAATAAATGTTATTACCTGTTTGAATGTCATTTGCATCATAACATCGTTGACCCTGGTAGCCGTTTTCCGTGAAATTGGCCATATTGTCATGTCTTGATACCCCTCCCCCCCCACACACACATCACATTCCCCTTTGAAACATCAAATACGGGAACTCATTAATATATAAGTCGGATTGGTGATATACCTAGGTGTTGATACAGTAGCGACTTATCAAAGAAGCTTACAAGGTCATTTAAATGTTATCAATAGATATCTATATGAGATATGATCTATAACATTACGTATCGAAACACTTACAATTATCATTGCCTTCATTTAAACTACGTGTTCATTCAAATAACTGATCTAAGCGTGTACAATGACTGTACGCGATTCGGAATTTGCTGCAGTGGCACTACTTGTTTTCGCTAGTGCACAAGGATTCGTGGTTTCTGAGCCCGGCTTCGGTGGTTGGGATGTAGAACCGATACCCGCCCCTCCAGGACTGCCACTTCCGGTTGAGCAGTTTTACGAATTTCAGTCGCTGGACCATTTTGATGGAAGCAACTTCCAATATTGGAAACAGGTAATATAAAAAGATTGACATAAAATGTACAAATACAATGGTATAATTTTTCGGCGTAAGCTGTTTTAAGCCAGCTTTTCACCTCTCCTGACCTTTGTAAGTGTCCAATAAAATTCAAATAAAATTTCCCGCGGCTAGGTACGAATGAATACACCTCATTTATTCCATTGGCTGATTTGAGTATTCCACCAGAACATTGGAAACATATCCGCGTCTTTGTAACACTGTTTTACTGCATGAAACAATTTTATTTCTAAGGAAAAGGCTTAATAGATAGAACAGTTTTACACTCAATTCTCGACAACATTACAGTTTGTGCGTTCACCTTTTATTTTCAGAGAATTATCAGCGCAACGCGTTTATATTTAAAGGCTATGTTCTCATATTTAGTACTTACTTCCATATTCTTGTCAACATGTTAAAATGTAAAAGTATAAAGAGCAGTGGAAGCGAGGCCTCACTTTAATATATTGCATTTCAACCCGGGTCAATTCGCGGCCAGTGTATGAATGTCAGAGTTTATATACAGGTCATCACAGGAGTTCGCGGCCAGTAAAATAATAGTTATATAATAAATACGCTATCCGTGAACTAGGTGACCTGGAATGTTCTTTAGACCAGAAATATGTAGATTCTTAACGTGTTTTCTACAATACAATGATAAATATTATTTTTGATTTATTTAACAATAATTATTCCACCATATTGACCAATGTATTAAGCATGAGCGCGATGATTATCGATACTGTTAATAATCGCATCAAATAGCAATGCCCGACAAACCACTGAAACAGATTTGTTCGAAGAACGCGCCTATAAATACGGATACTTCTCGTGTGGCCGGTTGACTCGTATGTTTTAATTTCACTTCCATTCTTCTTTTGGTTTTCTGTTTGTATCTATAGGTTTATGACCAGCAATATGTAATAATGTAAAATAAGCCGCGAAAACTCCGCGTAACATCCCGTACTGCGTGTGATGCAGCTAAGAACTGCAAAGAAAAAAGGCATTCGCTATCCTTGATCTCATTCATTGAACTATCAACGCCGTATATCTTTTTTAAAGATATTTCTTGTTCATAATAATAATAATAATAATAATAATTATTATTATTATTATTAAATAATAATAATAATAATAATAATAATAATTATCATTATTATTATTATTATTATTATTATTATTATTATTATTATTGTTGTTGTTGTTGTTGTTGTTGTTGTTGTTGCTAGTATTATTATTGTAACAATATAATTTGTCTTCTTATAACAACTTAATAATTAAACTAAAATGATAACTTTATCAGCGTTACTTCATGAACAACGTCACGTACCGGCCCGGCGGTCCCGTCTTCCTGATGCTGGGAGGCCAGTCGGCGGCCAACTCGGTCTGGCTCGTGACAGGCGCTTGGTATGAGTACGCAAGAGAGCACGGGGCTTTCATGGTACTGCTCGAACACAGGTTCTTCGGAGAGAGCACCCCCACGGAGTGAGTTGATGGGAGTTACTTCCAATAAGAGCATTAACAGTTATGAGGCGTGGTAAAACTTTCAAACGGTCCAAACTTCTATTCAGCTGTTGTTAACCGTCTCCTGTTTTTTTCCTGTTTTTTAACATAACGAACAACCCTTCTTTTCGATGTGGTGTAATGTGCATACGGTTTATATCAAAGGGACTAACAAATCTGTAATGATTTGAACAGTGATAACTTATTATAAATGCACGAAAGAAAGTTGCTTCAAAAATTGTTGTTTAACCCGAGCATCGAATCTGCGACTTCTGGAAGCAGGTGCCATTCGCCTCGCAGTCTTTTCTGCTTACTAGCGAACAGTAGCTATTTCTTGGTCTCAACATAGTTTCCAAATTATTTAGTAAAATCGTTACAAACGCTTACTCATTTTCCCGATTTCTTATGATGAGTATCCATTAATTAACCAAATATGTTTAGTCAGGAGTTTTATTTGCCTTTCGCAAACATAATACCTCAGGTAATCTCAGAGGGACTTTCATATGTAGTTCTTTTAAAGCAATATCACGTCCAGTAGTCTGCGGTTCCTGAGTTCCCGCCAGGCGCTAGCGGACAATGCCCAGTTTATAGCGGACTTAAAGCGGTGGTACCAGCACCCCATCCAAGACAGTAAAGTCATCGTGTTTGGTGGCGGATACTCTGGTATATTTATACTCACTTAACATCATTATTTTATTACATATTACCGCCATATAATCCGGTCTTGTAAAGTTATAGTCATACACTGTCATTTTTATATTACATATTACCCCACATGGTTGTTACTAGTAACCCGAGTACCATCGGCGTTTGAAGTACCTTGATTTAATTAAAAACATTGTTATGCCAGTACGCTTTATATGCCTTCATTAAACGCTTTAATTTATGTTTACCCAGTTTTAATGTTATGGTAACTGGTGTGTGTTATGCATTGTACTGTAATGTATACGCAACAGTTAACTTGCCCTTCCTGAACAACTTGCAAATGAAAACAATAATTCCCTCTCAATGATTTGTCGGGAGTTTTATTCATTTTCATCAGACGTGTACATTAGCCATTTTCTAACGTAGAAATATATATTATCAAGCAATATTATCTTTAAATAATACTTTAATTATTCGAGTCTCAACCCGCAAGTGCGTAAGGTTTCGTCCCAGATTAGCCAGTGCAGTCCACAACTGTATTTTCCCTAAAAATAAACTTGCTTTAAATGAATAATAAAATCAACGCGGAAAGTGTCGTCCCAGACTGCACATTTTAATCTGAGACGATTATTTACGCATATTTATTTTGCCTCATTATCCCAGAAGTAGTATATTGTATCAATTTGACATTTAAAGGGTCTCTTGCGGCGTGGATGCGGTCACATTACCCATATATCGTGGATGGCGCCGTGGCGTCCAGTGCTCCTATCTTTGCCACATTGGATTTCACGGGTCTGTATCAACCTTGATCTGTCTAAAACATGAGCAGCGCATTTGCGTCAGATGTCGTCCCTGATTAGCCTGTGCACAGATGTAACAAGCTAATCTGATATGACACTTTACGCAAATGAATTTAGCCCCTTTTTTCTTAGAGCGGGATTCATATAGTTAGGAAAAATATTACATAACAGAACATGTATTTAGTTTGACAAAACATAAGACATATATGTCAAGGTAAGAGCGATTGAACACTAGCACAAGTAGTTATGTTTTACGAAGATCATGTCGAACACAGTCATTACGGCAAACAAACAAAACATAAGACATAAATGTCAAGGAAAGAGCGATTGAACACTAGCACAAGTAGTTATGTTTTGCGAAGATCATGTCGAACACAGTCATTACGGCTAGCAAACTGTTATTTAAAATGCTTTCCAAAAGAAGCACTGTAAATCCTGTATCGGTGATACTATTTTAATAGTATGACCTTCATTCGGGGAAAGCTGGGCTTAACGCAGTCCGCACAGGCTAATCAGGGACGACACTTTCCGCTTTTATTGATTGTTTTCGTTTATAAGAAGTCTCTTCTTCACGAAAGGCAAGTATAAGCGGAAAGTGTCGTCCCTGATCACATCTGCGGAATGCTCAGGACGTCGCGCTCAGTACTGTCGTCAAGTAACGTAACGTCAAAAAATACGGAAAATGTATGCTGACGTTAAGGTGTATTTTGAGCCGTTGACTCTTGATTCTTTTTGTTGTTAAGTGGCTGTTATTCTTTCGAATGTTACTGTTTACATATCAAAACACGCAGAATTGATTTATCTTTTCGACGAGATAAATATTGTTTTGGAGACATGTTGCAGGACAACAAGATTTCTGATTAAACTGAAACATCCTTTATCTATTTACAATTACTGTTAAATTGACTATTTTGTCTTAAGTTATTTAAGGGATTTTATAAATGAAAGTGTAATATTTGTAACAACTATGCGAGGCAAACACTATGTAGTGAGATCATATTATTATCTTGATTATCTACACTGCCTTGATTAGTAACGGTGGTCTGGACGCACTGAAATATAACAACTTATCTTAACGTCATATGATTTTTATTACATTTATTTTAGTCACGTACAAATTTACAAAGCTAATATAACAATTTTCAAATAAAAGTATCATGTAAGTGTTATGAAAAGAATGTCTGTTCTGTGAAGAACTACACGAGGCTACATACTGATATAGCATTTAGTGGCTTATTAACATCAACATAATTATAAGAATTACGTGACAAAACATAATAGTAATAATGCACACAACTTAATAATACATGTACATTACACGGACCGACAAAGTTCTAGACAGTTCCATAATTTGAAATTTCACATCTGCAAATATAAACACAAGAAACAGTAGATATATATCAACTCACCACGCATGTATAATAATAACTCCCGCAACAAAAGAATATACATTGTCAATGGAAGGTGACAATTGTTGGTATCGGATTAAGTTATTTATTAATTACAAACCTTAGTAGTTATAGGTGTAGTTAAATAGTATGGTATAACCTTCAAAGTGCTTTGGATACGTTGACGAACAACTCGTAAATACTTATCATTAATGAATCAAATTTCTGTTCTGATTTGTCTTAAAATTATTGTTATCATCAAACATCTAAAATGTTCAAACTGTTCAGAATGTTTTGGTGGAGGTTCTCGTCTACGCTCATACTTCCGTTTTTTGTCTTTCGCGTCCAAAATGTAACAAACCGCCACCGACTACACAAGGGCTTTTCTCCTCTTAACGATCTTAAAGGCGGACTCCGTCGATTTGTAGTTATACCCTCCTACAACACGTGCTCCTTTCGGGAAAGTATTACCCCAGACATCTCTACCCTCTGCTCGCAATGTGTATGGAGTACGAGTTACCTGGTAAAACAATCCAGATTATATAAAATGATCCATTTGTAAAAATTTATGCAGCACATGAGAGCTTCAATAGACATTGAAGGTTCATTACGCCTTTCAATAAAGTGATGCTGCATTATTTTGTGTAATGTATCTAAATTTTATCAGTTAATTGTTTAAACCTATTACCAAAACTGGCCTTATCTGATAATAAGTGTAGACTTTTTTCCAATCACCATTGATGTTTTTATTTTATTTTAACATTTTGAATACGGAAATACCTTTAACAAGAAGTAATCATCATTTTCATCCGGCGCAACGACGGCCGCAGTGTCTCCTTCTGTTATGAGGTATGCGGTGTTTTCCATCTCATCCATTCCATCGTCTGCTAATTCTGTCGCGACCGCCGCTTCTTCAGGGACTCAAATGTCAAGGTCACGAATGCTGCCAGTCATGCAAATGTTTTGGCATGGACTTTCCCCTACGTTAACATATACATTATAAAATAGTATACATGTAACATATACTCAGGATTCGTCGTTGGCGTCGCACTTGCCGACCAATCTGTCAACTACAATAAGGTCAATATATCGATATTTTCATTGAATTACATGTAATCAATAAATGATTTAGAGAAATAGATAAAACTAATGTTGACCTTTAACTATAACTGTTAGTTAGAATTGTTTAACATTTATTAGTTATAATAAACTTTAAATAAGACAACCAAACAATTGTCGCAGATGTTACATGACTGGTTCCTTACTGAAATCCTTCCGAGTTGAGTAGTAGTCAACTGGTGAACTTGTCTGTTGTTCTCAACAGCCCTGAATATGTAACTTTTGGATCGATCAATGTCGGGAATGTACTTGAAAACTCTTCTGGTGTATATTCCGCTCTTCGGTGCATGCAAGTGTTCCGCTGTGTATGAGCAAACATCCTGAGTATTTTGAATGATGTTCCCCTTTAACACGGCAAGATCCAGTTAACGTTTCAATACACCCCGGCCGCGTCCTGTGATCTCTTGGCATGGCTGTTTTCAGAATAATTTCTCTGGAACACTTTGTATCCCATCGCACCACAGACTAAGGTTGACCTCCCCATGCACGTCTTGCTCTTGTATATAGCCCATGCTATCGAGGTGAGATTTTATTACCTACTGATCTTTAGCAACAAAGAAGTGGTCGTGAGTACCGTCTGGGCTGATGCAGAATATGAGCTCCGACACGAGCTCGTTTTCGTTTAAATGCTCATATTCATCAACCGCGTGGTGATATATAACCGATACATGGATGCTTACTTCGTTTTTGCCAAAATATCCGGATTGCAGTTCATCCTTTTCAATACACCTGTAATTCTCCAAATAATCATTGATAACGAGGCATGTATTCTCCGGTAGACATTGTTTCAAAACATTAAGCTGATTGATTTGCCAGTTAGCACTGAATTGGTGTTGTGTAAATGATTCCAATTGTGACCGGAAGTAAGTAAACATCTCCTTAGCTGCGGTTTTCTGTTTTATGAGCATCAGTTTTCTTTTCGTACATCCTTTAACATCAATGTTGACATATTCATACCTTTCCCATGGTATCTCTTTTTCCGGTTCTGGTATGTTCTCATCTTGCAGCATCCATACGCTATCTACTCCGCAACTATAACATTTTTTTCAATACATTATTTTTTAAAGTATTCAGAGTTATCCTGCTTTTCGCACATAGCTGCCGCGGCCAGATCACTAAATGTATCATACGTATGTTCTTGTTTGTTGTGCTGTTTCATATATTCTTTGCTTCGAGAATTTAAGAGCCTGCATTCAACATGTTTGCGGCAACAGCATGTATTCCGGTTTTTTGTGCTCATTGGGTTTAATGAAGAATGGTTTTAAACGTTCGAAGTGCCTCTGGCTTATCTTTACTAATGGGTAATTTGTTTTCAAATCTGTGTATACTTCCGACTGGTTTTTTCTATAATATGAATAGGGTGTCTAAGATATGTCTTGCAGCCTATCCGTTTTCTCTTAATATCAGCTTTGTTACCTGTTGGTCTAGAGCTTTGTGGTCCAGTCCACCATTTATATACATGTTCTTTAACTTCGTCGCTAACTCCATCACATCTCATCTTCTTGCACGTGCCTGTCAGACATGCTTTTTTAGATAGTATCAGACTCGTTCTCTTTTTGTATCCAGCATTAAAACGCGAAAATCTTAAACCTAGTATTGAAGCGGTTTTACTCTTTGCTCTACTACCCGTTAAATTTTCTCAACTGACAGAGGCCGTCAAAACGTGCATACCATGCCTATACATCTCCATTTCTTTGCTTTTTTTAATTTATTGATCATGTCTTTCACATTTGAAACAATATATTCGTCAGCAGCATTGAATAAGTGTTTAGATGGCTTTACAATAGATTTTAAGAGTAATCTTTGTTTTCCTGGTGTACCGGGTATTCATTCTTTAATTGTTCGCTCAGTGCGCAATTTTTTCATCCGATTTTTGAATTCATATGGCGTGTTATCTGTTTGCTTAGGTTAATTTTCGGAGGACTTTCTTTCTCTGTATGTTGATGTGTACTGTCTGTTCTTTTCTTTCTTGGCGTTTTTCTTTTACAAACTGCAGAATGCTCAGGCTAATCTAGGAAGACACATCATGCGCATGCGTTAAGCCCAGTTTTCCCAGAACGTGGCTCTCATAATCAACACATAATGATGGTCAGTGTGTATCGGTAGAGTACTACGTAGCAGTGACGAATACTCTGGCCAGTGTGAACCCAGCGTGTCCCATCGCCATTAAGAATGCCACGTCTACGATGTACGAGTGGTGGGGGCAGCCGGACAAGAGGATCATCATGCAGAAAATATTCAGGTGTGTACTGTGTTGGGGGTCTACAATGTATCTGTGGAGGTGTCTACAATGTATGTGGATCTTGGTCTACAATGTACTTATGGTGGGGTCTACAATGTATGAGGGTCTGGGTCTACAATGTACGAGTGGTGGGGTCTACAATGTACGTGTCGTGGTGTCTACAATGTATGTGTGATGAGGTCTACAATATATGTGTTAGGGGTTCTACAACATATGTGTTGTGAAGTACGTGTGGTGGGGTCGACAATGTATGTGTGGTGGGGGTCGACAATTTATGTGTGGTGGGGTCTACAATCTATGTGTCGAGTGGTCTACAATGTATGTGGGTCTGGGTCTACAATGTACGTGTGGTGGGGTCTACAATGTATGTGGGTCTGGGTCTACAATGTACGAGTGATGGGATCTACAATGTAAGTGTGGTGGGGTCGACAGTGTATGTGTAGTGGGGGTCGAAAACGTATGTGTGATGAGTTCTACAATGTCTGTGTGTCTGGGTCTACAATGTACGTGTGGTAGGGTATACAATGTACGTGTGGTGGGGTCGACAATGTATGTGTGGTGGGGTTTCCAAAGTTTATGTGATAAGGTCTACAATGTATGTGTTGGGAGTTCTACAACATATGTGTTGTGAAGTACGTGTGGAGGGGTCGACAATTTATGTGTGGTGGGGTTCGACAATTTATGTGTGGTGGGGGTTGACAATGTATGTGTGGTGGGGGTCGACAATGTATGTGTGGTTGGGTCTACAATGTATGTGCGATGAGGTTTACACTGTATGTGGGTCTGGGTCTACAATGTACGTATGGTGGGGTCTACAATGAAAATATTCAGATGTGTTCTGTGGTGGGTTGTCTACAATGTATGTAGGTCTGGGTTCTACAATTTACGTGTGTTGGGGTCTACAATGCTGTGGGTCTGGGTCTACAATGAACGTGTGGTGGGGTTTTAAATGTACGTGTGTGTGGTGGGGTCGACAATGTATGTGTGGTGGGGGTCGCCAATGTAAGTGTGATGAGGTCTACAATGTTTGTGGGTGTGCGTCTACAATGTACGTGTGGTGGGTTCTACAATGTACGGGTGGTGGGATCGACAATGTTAAGCTATCCTATACTGTTATTATATACCTAAACACTTACAAAGAGGTATTTTAGGATGCCGAGGTTTAATGTCGCCGGATATACCGTCTGTCTGCATGAGCGAGAAAGCGCGTTGTCGCACATAAACAAATCTATGAAGACAACACACTTTAACAGCTTGTATGCGCGCATGCGTTTGAATTATAAAATAAAATATTGATGCATCTCGATTAAACTTTAAAATCTACTTCAGGCACAGAGACCGCTGCTTCCGATGCAGTCTTGCTTTCATTTTTTGACAAATTGAATTCGCTTTGAATCCTTAAATATCTCTTTGTAACTGTTTAGGTATATAAGAACATTATGGGATAGCTAAACATGACTAGTATTCAGCTATCGGATAGTCTTCTCCAGAAGTATGGGTCATAAAATATTTCAAGAACTGGATCAGAGATATAAAAAACATTACATTAAAAATATCCAATCATAACGAATATATATCCGCGCTATTTTAAAATGGTCCGAATTTAAATATCCGAAATCATGGCCTCTAAATAAAGAATTGGCGTTAAGTTAGTTATTCGGAAGCCTGTATTTCGGACAATCACGTTCGGATATGTTATATTTTATATGTAGTGAGGTTTTTTTTAAGCTTGATTATGTTATATGGACGTATTCTTTAACATTTCTTTTTATATTCTATTCGACGATACACGCTGAAAACAAGTATTATGAAGACGATAATAAGGAAATGGTACTGTCTTACTCAAACAAAAATTAAAATTAACCAAAGAATACTACATGTCAATGAAAATCGTGGTAAATGTAGGTTCGAAGTTTAAAAAAATATGTCTTACAATATATTTCTACCTAGTTGTGTTAAATAATAACACAGTTCCTTATTCAGTGTGAAAAAGAAATAAGGAATTGGTTCCTTATTCATTTTTCAAATCAAATAAGAAACTGGCATTTTCATACTAAACAAAATATTAAAATGCACCAAGAGACCAATAAATCGATGAAAATCATTGTAAATTTAGGTTGGGTATCAAAACAATTAATTGCAGTGCATCTCTACTAAGTTTCATTGAATGATAACCTAGTTCCTTATTCGGATTGAAAAAGGAATAAGGAACTGATTCCTTATTCCTTATTCAAATTGAATAAGGAACTGACATTTTCATACTAAACAAATATTAAAAAGAACCAAAGAGACCAAACAATCATTGAAAATCATTGTAAATGTAGGTTGGGTATCAAAACCATCAATTGCAGCACATCTCTACTAAGTTTTATTGAATACTAACCTAGTTCCATATTCGGATTGAACAAGGAATAAGGAACTGGTTCTTTATTCCTTATTCAAATCGAATAAGGAACTTGCATTTTCATACTAAACAAAATAATGAAATGAACTAAAGAGACAAATAAATCAATGAAAATCATTGTTAATATAGGTTAGGTATGAAAAACATTAAATGCAGTACATCTCTACTAAATTTCATTTAATGATAACCTAGTTCCTTATTCGGATTGAAAAAAGGAATAAGGAACTGGTTCCTTTTTCCTTATTCAGCCGCGAATAAGGAACTGAATTATAAATAAAAACAAACATGTTTAAATGTACAAGATTGCATTTTTATATCACATGCATGTAAAATAATAGTATGTGCTTTAGGTTTTGTTGATGTGAAGTTAGTATTCGAATTAGAAAATATCGGTTCTGTTTAAACAAGAAATCATATGCAAGCGCGAAGAAAAAACATGAATATGTAACGTAATACATCAAGTTAATGTATTCGAGTTATTTTGTTTTGATTTACTTCAGAAATGTTTGTATTATGTTTCTTTAGAACCCCGTTACACACTTGTTACGCGTGAATAAGGAATAAAGACAGTTCCTTATTCCTTATTCGAATAAGGAAATAGGAAAAAAGAACCAACTTACTCTCCATGTAGATTTGGCCGATGTTAACTTTTTCAAATGATCAGCGTGTATGCTGTCCTTGCCATTTATGTTATTTTTCCATTTAAAGATCAATGAAGATACTGAAAAAATGCAACAAACTAAGAAACTTTTAAAAGCCTCGGTTCATTTGATTATGGCATGTGACCCTTTTCAAAATACATAAAACACAACATAAACAACATTTAGTTGATTTAGATCAAACAAGCAAACAAATTACGAACGCATTTTTAGCCTTGTACATGGCTCGAACTTAGATAGTATGCCTGTCACAAGCCAAGATAACGTCGGGTGTGATGTTTGTTTTGCATTATGGCTTTTTGACAGAATATGCGTTCATCGACTAATCACAATGCCCTTTAAAGCAAATATAGATTAACTGATGTACATATAAATAACAAGTAGTGTTGTTAAATGACGACTGGTTAATGCTAAAATTGAACAGAACTTAAGTCAAGTGTTTTCTGGACAATTATTGCAAACCTTTGATGGTTTAAACCGGTATTAGTACGTCCACACCGCATAGGTCTTGTTGATGCAATAAATAAAACCAACAACAATGCACTACAGTGATCATTGCTCTATGCTAAATGTGCTTCAGACTGTGTGACAAGATCAACCACGATGCCCTACTGGACCTGACTGTGTTCTTTTACAACCTCGCTGAGAACTTCGCCCGTGTCGTACAGTTCAACGGCCTTGACCTTCAGTTTCTAGTAAGTTACTAATGTATTACAAGATTCAACGTTCACAACATACGTGCGTACCATACCATACATTGTTTCCGTTTTTTTCTCTCTAGTTTAAACAATTTACGTCGTTGCTGTCTTGATGGCGATGAATTACTTTTGCATAATTTTACATATTTTTTTATATCGCGGTGTGATTTCATTGATAGCAATTCGTAGGACATCATTCACATGAAATTTCAGCTAAAACCAAAGACTTATATAGAAAAAGAAGTCTGCCATAAAAGCTTTACAAAGAAACTACATTCTAAATCTCACGATTAATCGACTTTTGAAACGATTATACATCGAATGTATTCACCATATTGTGCTTTATATATATTCGAATAAACATTATTATTAACTTTAATAGTAGAAACTCTTCTAAAAAAATACCAAACATATTGTATTGAATATGCATCTTAAAATATATTCAAGGAAACAATAAATCCTTATTACGTAAAAATGCTGAAACGGGCGCCTTAGAGTGGCAAGGTCGAAACAAGTGTATAAGGAAGATGAATGAACAACACCGCGCACAAACCTCTTGCAGTGTTACCTTCCAATTCGCGTAAACTGTAGATACGAACTATGATATCTCTGCGAGGAAGTTGAGGTTATTAACACAAAAATGAACGCAGCCATTTAAATGAACTGGAACTAATAAATGGTAATTATTATACTCTGTTCGAAGCGGCATACATTTGATTGCATCTGTCCGTCGGTCGGTCGATCGGATCGGTCGGTGGTTGGTTGGTTGGTAGGTACGTTGCATTGTCGGACCGACGACCATTTCGTTTCTGCGCAATATGTAAAGAACGTTTCTATCTACGATCATTTAAATTGGTTTGAATATTACGAGGGTTGATAACAATATCACAGACGCATTTGTTTGCTGTTAATGAAATATTTGTAAGATTTCTCCAATAACAGAACTAATACAGATATATGAACTAATAAACGAGTTAAGCCTGCTGATTAACAGTTACATTTGCTTTGTGGTTTACAGCTACAAAACTGATGTTTTCACTTCTCTCGTGTTCGAGTTAATACTATTGAGCATGATGTATTTATTTAACTTTAAATTGAAAAATCTTTGAATTGGTGCATAAACTTCCTGACAATCGGTTTCAAAGTGATTTCTGTTTTTGGTAAATTGCAAACAAAATTTATATTTTGTAAATATTTGGTGAACCTTTCACAAAACGTTTAACAAGCTTTCTAGGAAAATATATGATTTGGAGTCATGTTCGTGTTTTTCCACTGATTACTTGAAACCACCGACTACCGCGCGATTCTCGTTGATATTAGCGCACTTAATCTTCGATAAATCATAATACTTGCATTATTTCCGTTATTTTCTGGGACAGCTAAAGAGGGAGTCTTTTTCGGCGTTCAGTGTCGCCCTCGTTTACCCGAAACATTGATTCATTGCATAAATTTAGTCAATATCTGTGAATAACGTCACCGGCTTCATGCTTAAATGGTTCAACTTATTTTGAATAACGTCATCGGCTTCATTCTTCAATTGGCTAAAGTTATTTTGTTTAATTAGTTAAAGTAAAACGGGTGAACCAGACGCCATTAATAATGATCGAATTTAAGAAATAAGTTGATGGTTTTTGCCGAATATACCAAGATAATGTTGCTATTGGGACCATAATTCATTAACGATCGCATATATAGTTATGTCTTATAGTATTTCAGTAGAATATATAATCCGCCCTATAAGTTTTTACTTGTAATCGTGATACTTTCTTTAATAACGGAATGTGGGAACTTCTGTGCGAGCTTGTTGATCACCCCTGGTACTTGAGATGAGATGAAGACGCATATTTGAGGTCAACAGGTCAAAGTTCAAGTCTCAGGGGCCTGTAGCATAACATTATGTAGAAACAGTGGTCAGTTTCGATACCCTCAATATCCAAAATTACAACCCTTAACGCAGCCTTTTTCATAAATATACATTAATTTAAGAAATTCGGCCACTTTATTTCCTTATTATTAGATACAGTATGGTGAATGCCAGGGATGAGGGATCGACCTGATTAAAAGTAACGCACGTTTGTTTGGAGGGAAAAGTGGGGAAGCATACATGTTTTTCAAACATCTTTTGCTGTATACTGAGGGGGCATCATCTGGTATTTAACATATACACACCGTTTGCTTTTGTATCGTCATTAATAAACAGCTTTGTATGTTTACATAAAGGGTTTAAAGAACAACAACCTCACCATCGAACAAGTGTGTGACGTCATGACGGACGAGTCACGTGGAGACAGCGTGCATAGATACGCGGCTGTCAATTCCATGGTTCTTGACAGCATCGGTCAAGAGTGCACCAACTTTCAGTACACCAAGCTGATAACGTCACTTAACCAGATTAATTGGGGCAGTGAATCAGCAAAAGGAGGTCAGAAAAAGCGCTTAACGTTATTCAAACCACATTTCCCAATTCAAACTTAATACCAATAATTGCCAATTAAACAACATGTTTGCGATAGATTTAGAAGGGCCATTGAGAAAACAGAACCACTTACTTTGCATGCTTTAAAATATAAAAGCAACACATGATACAAACATGCGATTAAATTGTGGCTGATGCTTTGCATTGTTATGTAGCAAACTTTACGCCTAATTTACATAACGGTCCCAAACATTTTGAATAACACAGTGGTTAGTGCATTTTCTTATTATACTAAATTTTTGGGTTTCGTTGCAGGCATATGTATACCCTTGCTTAACAAATGTGTAATGGGTATACTGGTTTAAGGGTATCCGTCTGGCTGTCCAATGTTTTTAGTCGGGTATGTCTTAAAGAAACTATCAAAGAACAGCAACTGAAAACTTTGTATTTAGAACGATCTCTTTGATGTAAAATGCACTGCACAAGAGCCATAATTCTTGCTTTGATATATTTAGAATTGTTGCCCTTGGCGCTCTCTGACACAGAGCAAGGCGGGGTATTTCAGGCATGACATTGTAAGATGAAGTTTTGTTTATTTTTAGCAAATTTTTGTTTATAATGATTTATCGACAGTGAGGTTTTAAGTAAAAACCAATAAATGGCATTTTCAAAGTAAACAAAGGAATTTACGAACACGTCCGTTTAAGTGTTCGTGTCTTGTATCAAGGTCGCCAACGCTTGTATCAGATATGCGGTGAATTTGGATGGGCCCGAACTTCGGAATCTTCGAAACAACCCTTTGGGAACTTCTGGACATTCCCATGGAAGTAAGAGCACTTAGTTACTTCTTTTCATGATTGTGATATTTTGTAAGTTTGAATACTGTATACATGATCAAACAAAATATATACGGAAAGACACATTATATGAATTCTAATCGCTAAACTTGACTGTTATAAAGATAATTTAAAATTTAATATTAAGTATTAAAAGAATTCAGAAACCAATAGTGTAAGTTTGTTCATGTTTTGCTAAGATTTACCATGAACACACGTACAACATGGTATGTCATTTCGTTATGAATCACGTAATAAACGTTCTTATTTTACATGATTGGCGTATTCTTAACCCATGCCGTTGATGATGTTTAATGACATTTGCATGTGCATGAACAACAGCACCAAACACTCTCACACACAATAAACATTTTACTGGTCAGAGTATTTTGTGTATTCGCCGTCCACTTAATTTCATACATTTACTTAATTCCCAGTTTCACGACTGACCAGTGCGCTGACGTCATCTGCCACACGTGGGGAGGTTCCCAGGTATGGTTCCGACAATCCTCATAAGTAATCTGACAGGGCCGAATCCACTTACAGCCCCACTCTCATAAAGCGTAAAACCTTAATTTTGATGAAATGACGTCCTTTCTTATGAACATCCAAAATACGAATTGAAAACTGTATAAAATAGACATCGGTCATGGTATAACGATTTGGTAAGTTTTAATAGTTTTGTTGAAGCTGATGCCGTTTTACAATACATTTAATTATTTTAGATGAACGGGATTTAACCTTTATATATGTACTATACGTACAAACGAGCCTTAGCATGATTGGTTGTATTTTGCAACATAATACATGCTTGAATATGCGAATGAACAGTGATTTGATATGTCAAAGCATATAAACACACTCATGCACCCATGTCATTAAAACGGTATACCCAGTCAAATTAAAGTAACTCAGTAACTCAATTAAGGGAATATGAATCACAAAGAAAATATAATCACAAGTTTGTGATAATATCACATTGTTTACACAAATACTTTCTATTTTCGTCAGGTGCAAGACAAGTGTGATCAGACTAACCGTTTTTACGGCGGTCTGGAGCTACCGATCTCCAACGTGGTGTTTGTGAATGGTGCCCTTGACCCCTGGCGTGTTGTCAGCTCTAATGGCACATTGCCAAACGCGTACGGCGACCATGAGAGTATTCTCATTGAAGGTGGATAGTTAATACGTAAAGATATGTAACTTCAGAGACATTACAAATAGCGAAACTTCCAGTAATACATGTATACGCTACTCGTTTTTAGGCCTTTTCCCTACACAATGCCAATTCTCTACACAAAACCAATTGTCTACACACCACCAAGTCTCTAAACAAGACCAATTATCTACACAAGACAAATTCTCTACAAAATCAAACACTTCCCTACACAATACTTATTCGCAACATAAGACCAATTTTCTACACAAGTCAGATTTCCAACAAAAAGCTTCTTTACACAAGGCCATTTCTCAACACACGACCAATGCTCTACACAAGACCAATGCTCAACATAAGACAAATTCTCTACACAAGATCGATTCTCTACACAAGATCGATTCTCTACACAAGGCCAATTATCTAAATGAGACCAATTCTCTACAGATGACCAATTCTCTACAGAAGACCTATTCTCTGGATATGAAAAATTCTCTACACAAGACCGATTCTCTACACAAGGCCAATTATCTAAATAAGACCAATTCTCTACAGATGACCAATTCTCTGCATAAGACAGATTCCCTACACAAGACCATTTCTCTGCACAAGACCAATTCTCTACACAAGACCAATTCTCTGTACAAACCTGAATCTCTACACACCGATTCCCTACACAATGCCAATACTCTACACAAGAGCAACACTCTACACAGAACCAATTCTCTAAACAAGACCAATTCTCTACACAAGACCAATGCTCTGAACAAGACCGATTCTCTTCACAAGGTCAATTTTCTACCATTACCAATTATTATGTGCACAAGACCATTCCCTACACACTTTCCAATTCTCTACACAATTGCAACTATCTACACAAGAGCAATATTATATACAATACAAATTCTCTACACAAGACAAGTGCTATTCTATCTTGCAAGACCTCTACACAAGACCGATTACCTACAAAAGACGGATTCCCAACATAAGGCCAACTCTCCGCACAAGACCAATGCTCTACACAATACCAATGCCCTACACTCAAAAACTCTCTACACTAAACTAATTCTCTACACAATACCAATACCCACCACCTGACTTATCTCTACAAATAAATAATTCCCAACACAATTCCATTTTCTACACAAGACCAATTCCCTACGCAAGTCCAATGCCCTACATTAGACCATACAATCAATACTTAACCCATGTATGCCTAGTGTCTAGAAAAAGGCCTTGGCAAACAGCGTAGACCCAATTAAGACGCCGAATGTATGCTGTTTGCTTAAAGGAATTTCTGTAAGAAATATTCTAAATATAGCAATTAATATACATGTACTAGACATCCCTAATTTTGGAAATAAATTGATTCAATTTAGAAGGATGGGTAAGTACACTAGGCATAAATGGGTTAAAAGAAGCAATACTCAGAACTGAGATCAAAGGCATTGAGCGCTCGATACATATGTTGATACTTCAATGCATATACCACAACACTCATCCTCACTCTTCATTCACATGCACTGTCTAATTAAACGCAATAAAACGCCTGCAACACATGCAATGACCATTAATCTTCTCTTTCAGGCACTGCCCATTGTGCCGATATGATGCCTCCCAAAATGACTGACCCACCGGGACTTGTGGACGCGCGGAAAAAGATATCTGAGCATATCGGACTGTGGATCAAATAAACAGTTAACTCTTTCAGTGCTGGAATCGAATTTTGAAGGCCTTTGCAAACAGTTTGGATCCAGATGAGACGCCACAAAACGTGGCGTCTCATCAGGATCCAAACTGTTTGCTATTCTGATAGTATTATTTGAAAACACTCTCGAAGAAAATGCTAATTTTAGAAATTCAGCAGACGACATTTTAGCAGACGACAAATTTCCCAGCATGCAAAGGGTTAAACAACCTGTTGTTTTAATGTCATTCAGATACATTTATATACAACTATAAAAACCTTGTGTTATATGTAGAGACTGTGTTGTTCATATCAACATTAGTGATCTTCTATATGCATTGAATCCATGTTAGGTACGTGTAAATATTGTTTTGCATCACACAACTTAAAGGGCATTGTACACAGATTTTCGGATTCAAGACAGATGTCATTAAATAAATTCACTAACAGAACCATTAACACGGTGATCCATACTGTTTTCTCAGCCATATTTGAACGTTTTTATCAGTCATAATCAGTCTATACAAAAAAAAAAAATGTTCCTTAATGTCTATATTATAATAACATGTTTAGTGAGTTTCATTTAACATAGTCGTATTTCACTCTTTGCCTGTACATACACATTTAATGCATTATGCATTTATATACTTTTAATAAATCATTTGTAAAATAACAACTTTCTTATTTTCGATACTAGTGTCATTAATTCCTTACGCAGTATAACAGAACACACCGCACTGTGGTTATATTATTTGAGAATGCGATGACCTTGTTTTTCAATCCCAGACAGGTTTCTTGAAAAAATTGAAAACACTAATTGTATATAACCCATATTCAATTACAAAATGTTTGTTAAAATAATTTGTATGTGCATTTTTCCGGTTTTTGACAGACGAAACATGTGTATACGGTGCGAAACTGATTTCGAGCTCAATTAAATTTGAGCCTCGTTCTGTGAAAACTGGGCTTAATGCATGCGCGTTAAGTGTCGCCTCAATTCTTTGAGTTGACCGTTTCATAATGGTGACCACCGTTTCAATCATTTATATGTCTAGTGTTGCGATGTCGTATGTTAAAAAAGTTTGTCCTCTGAGGATTTCTCCAAAGTTTCAGTATTCAAAAACTAAGTACATGTACATTGTGAGTATATAATTTATACATTTTAAACGTCAGATATCTAAATTCAATTTAAAAGTTAAATATCAATGCACATTTTATTATGACATTGAACGTTCTTTTCACTCTCGAATATATTTACCTGAACACGTTGCAAAAATTTAATTTGAACTACAGGGTTACCGCAATAGAATAATTTTAGCTCAGTGGCCTCGTTGTTCCTCCATACATATTTATATCAACGATCATTTGTACACACCTTTCGCATGTTGCGAATTGTGCCGAAGCAATCGCGTTAAGAGAAACAATTATTTTAACATAAAATCTGTGTGAACTAAAATGAGGAAATAAATTATCGTTGTTCTGTACGGCATTGGCAGAGGAGTCCGCATGTCCGATGTGCTCGAGATATCATTACCAAGAAATATTGCCGGAGCGATTGCTCCGCAATGATGTGGCATTGGAACAAACGCTAAAAGACATCACGGAAAATAATAAAAAGGTTGTGGACGCATTGAGGAAGCTTCAATATGAAAACTATAAAGTCAACAATGCTATTGATTCAATTGAACGTAAGCATATTTACATGGAAGCAACTTTCGACGATGCCATTAAAACAGCGCTGACCAACGTGTTTGAATCTCAGTTCCACAGCATGTCTGACGCGGGATGCACGCTCAAAGAATTGGATGGAAGAGTGGACGTAATGAAGGTAACGTGAACTTGAATGGCAGACTTTTCATATTTCAAAACGTCAAAGTTGAAATTTATCTAATGACTCTAATTTGTTAACCATGTTTTATAACTTTAAGAAACGTTCTCAAATGTTTGCTGCTAAATTATTTATATTTGTATTTTTGTTGTATTATATTAGAATCATGGCTATACTAACAATTACATTCACAATGTGTTAAGCAATATATCGCAACGAATGCAATTTTGTAACAGAAACAAACGACCTATTTGCCATCAATAATATCCATTACAAAATTGTATTATAATAATTTAAAAAATGTTCGTCTATAATGTAAAATCTAAACTCATTTTATAGCGGATGGTACAAATTACCATTACTTGGTATTGTAACGCTGTGCATTATGGTTTTATATAAACATAAAATGCAATATGTAATGTAAAGATCTCACAGGATTCACTGGTCATAACCTGCAATTCAAAAACAGGTAAATAGAGCTTATTAATAAGCACCTGGCTGTTAGACAAATTAAAACGTATTATAGTAGATCTTAAATAATCAAAGCTCATAATTATAAACTGATATTAATATAAAACGATTCAGCCATAAAAACGTGTAAGCCTTGTTATTTCAGGAGAGGTGCAAAGCCACGACATACAGTTTCATTTCCAGCTCGCATCCTCTATAACTCTCAACAAAAGTGAAGATGTATTGTTAACAAGTGTGGAAGTCAACAAAGGTCAAAGCTTTGACGATGTAACAGGAAAGTTCACCAAACCTGTTGCCGGTCTATACAGCTTTGCCGTACACTATTTCAATAAGGTTTAGGGTTTTGATTTTTATGGTGATTGTTCACAACGGCACGTCGCTACTGTAAGCTGCTCACCTCGAGTCTGATGGATGGTACATGTGCACATCACTGTATGCCAATGTCGTGATGTGCATGGGTGACGAAGTCTGGCAGCGAACCACCCCTCACTTTTATCAGTCGGACAGTAACCACCCTATTACATTTTCTGGAATACTGATTCGTCATTGATATTCGGACGTCATGTATGTACAATGTACATGTATGATGGAGTTTGTTTTTTCAAATCGATTAATTAGTTTAATTGTATCTAACATTATGTGTTCACACAGTAGCATTGGGTTTAGTATGCTAGTATATTAAAGAAACATAATTTGCATTTATTGAAATATGTGTTTGTATATATCAAGATTTATTTTCAAGTGAATGTTTGCAAAGGAAATATACTTTTGTTTAAGTATAACATAATAACACAAAAATTCATTTCTAGACGTACAAATATTTGTTAATATAAGTGCAACTATTCTTTTACATGTATGTAAACACACTAAAGATCGCGTTCCAAAGATCTCTATGAACCAATATAAGTGTGTATTGTTTTTATTTTTAAACAACAATATGTCTAAGACCATGAATATCTTACCTTCTTTTTTTCTTGCATCGATTCGTATTATTATACATATTAAAGATATCTACGAGTAATTTCAATAAGTGTATATGGGTTAAATCTTTAAAAAGTAGAATAAATGTGAGAACCTGTAAGTTCGTATAGAGTACATCTCATCGATTTACGGAACGTAATGACTTCATTCAAAACAGGTTAATACATAGAATCAGAGCGTTATGCTATTATTCCATACAATTGGTGAACATAATTGAAAGATCTTCTACCCTCAAGTCAAGTGTTGAACCACCAAAGCAAATATGCCCTCCTCCATACAATTTTACATGGTCTACAACAGTGGAAGTAATAATATAATGAACAGTCTTGGACACACATTTTCACATTTAATATATAATTGGTTAACAATTAAATGTCACAACGTCCTTACTACATACAATAATTATACAAATACAACACAACAACCAAACATAGTTCAAGCATCAATCTAAAAAAGGGATTATTTTTAAAGAATTGACAAGTTCGTCATATATAGTTTTATGCTACCATTATCTCATAAGATCTCTGAGACATCACAAAACTTTTGCTAGAAAAAGGAGTCTAGTTCCTAATAATTTTGCAATTTCAAATAAATAACCTTTGTAAATTTTAACATTCATCAGTTGTTAAACAAAAGTACTATGTAGTATAAAATTGTGTTAGCAATAAAAAGATTACGTTATTAAGTATAGGTACAAGTTATGCGTTATAATTGGACAATAACTGCTAATATTTGTATTGCCACACAATTTAAATAGCACAAGTAAGTGACCAAATAGACGATGTTCATTTTGACTTACAAATTAAATGCCATATTATATGTTATATTTTCCTCAGTACATTTATTATTCTGTACTACGTATTATATAACAAATGCTATATTATCGGATTGTAAAACATTTCACTTGTTCAGATGTCTCTGTATTTTTATAGAGAATATATTGTACTTCATAACAGTGTGTAACAATATGCATGTTTTATTATGACCTTGATTTTGATATATGTAGAACATCTTTTGTATACTTTTGTGTACTCATGGGCATTTCTGACCCGATGTATTTGGAAATAAATCCTAAATCCTTCATTTTGACTTACAAATTAAATGCCATATTAGCTTCTTACTGAACTGAAAGATTGGTCATTGGTATGAAGTTTTTCGTGTGGCTTTTTTGGTCATCTAGAAAAGGTGTATTTGTATTGTTGGATCACACGTCCTGTTATGAAACAAATATACAGTTTGTTAGAATAACCTAGTATGCAATGTAACTAATAATTTGGATATGTTTATCCCTCCTGCTGATGTCGCTTTGTTATTTAAAATATGTCTTCTGAATGGAGCGATGTGCACAAAGTCTTTACACAAATTTCATCCAATGGAACGAGAAGTGTTTTATATCGGTAATGTCTTGCTGCGTGTGCGTTATAAATTTGATCGGACTCATGATACTAATTAAGCGCTGTAGCAGAATTGAATAACTTATTGTAAGTTGTCTGGTATTTATCAAGTAACTTAACTAAATTCCTCTTTTCTTGGCATTATATAAATAGGTATGTCGACAGTTATTTTGCATGTAATTATTTACATAATTTATGTATTATATATGATTCTCTTTTATTCAGCGCACATAATGTACAACAAAATAACAAGAAGGTATTTTCAAAAAAATATGAGCCCTGTCATAGGAGCACCTCACATTATCATGTTTAGATATGGGTAACCATAATTTGTGGGCGCATGCATGGTAGGAAAAGAAGTAAAAGCTTGTTCAGTTAAATTTGCAAAAGAACACGTGTTGATAAACGATAAAGATCGTTATAAGTGCTTTTATCGTTGTCGCAATGCCCTGGCTTAGTCTCAAATGAAGCTGTACTTATCGATGTACACGAAATGGTCTCTAATTTGCATTTAAACATAAAAACGAGACGCCTTGGTATATTGTTAAAAAATGTATCCAAAAGTTATGGCAATTAATTTTAAAATCTATATACTGCAGTTTAAACAAACAAGCGCATTACTTTTTTTAAATTGTCATTAAGTAGAAAGAGAGGCTCCTCTTTCCAATAGAAGGATACTTCGACATAAGTATAATGGAGAATATATCATATGTGCATATGACGGAACCCATAAGACTGGCCATATTTAACTTACTCTTCGATTGATTGTACATAATCTAGACAAGAGGTTTTGATAAATCAGCCACTTTAAACACATTATTGACTTTGTTCGTTATCTTGATTGACATCAGGAAAAATGTAATCAATATCAAGGTAATTTTCGTGTTAATCAAGGAAGAAAATATCGCAAACCACGTATTTAATTTAAAGTAGACTGTTATGGAAGTAATTGAGCATAATCTAAACTATGTTTACATTTAGATTTCTTAAACAGAATATTTCATTAATATATAGTTCCTTTTATATTGAGCTTATTTACTTTACATACGTCATTTCCATGACTCTTAAATCCCACTACATCACAATTATACTCCTGTACATATTATATCGATAAAAAATTATATATTAAGTCACACGCGGAAAAAATTAGATCGTTTGTTATTGTAACATCACATCATCGTAAATCCTATAAAATCTAACAAAATTATCCACGGTGCCTATACCATGTGACATTTTAAGATCTGTGTTGGAAGAATAAAGCGCGACCCAGTTAACATTTTGAATGATGTCTTTTTAAATAGTTCACCAATGTTAATGGGATAAAGTGGAGAGCCCGCTCATTCGTGAAAGTTTTCTATAGGTATCATGCTCTTTTTAAACAAATAAGTATTTGTTTTCGGTGAAGTGCAACCGCGCGTTGGAAATATGAAGTCCCCACACTGATCCGACATTTTTCTAACCGTTCAAAGTCTAGCACTTAAACATCTCGGCCTTACTTGCTAACACAGATTTTCTACTTTATACAAGCAATCCTCGTAGTATCACACAGTATAACAAAATAAACAGAACTCTCCAAATTATTCAATCGTTTTGAGTTTGTAACGCTTCATAATGTTCTGGGTTTTTTAATCGGCAAAAAGTGCATATCATGGATATTTAAGAGCATGGTAAATGTTCAGTATTGCTGTTTCCTCGCATAAATCATAGCTACAACCAAATGTGCGAATCTGAACCTTTTTTCAATGTTGGTCAATTTACCATAACGTGAAAAGGCCCCTTTAAGGTATATCCGATTTTCTCAAACCTTTTTCTTTTCACTTAGTTATACCAATATAATAAGCACTGCATTCGATGGGAAAAACTACATGTTTTTTAGTTGAGGTTATCATAACGATACATGTAAAAGGATTGTCGCTCTTTGAAGCGTTGTGTACATCAAACCAATGATTGATTTGCAATTTGACAGGATTTCACAGACATCTTAAACACAATCAAAGAGTGATAAAAAATTTGCGTGCAACATTTTCATTACAGTTTGCTTTCAAGTTTGGCTTTTTTCATTTACTTAATGATTTCTTGTGGAAACGATAATAGTTTCCTTAAACATTGCAACGCGTTGAACATACAAGTCCATAACCTATCAAACATATATTCGCACTAAACCATATGTTTATCAGACATGAGTACCGTTATTTAAAAATGTTTACTTAAAATGTAAACCCCATAAGAAACATACATTTGAAGATTTTAATCATCCTCATTGTTTTTCAGAGCGTAAATAGGTAATAAAATTCAGCAGATTTTCGTTTTAGGGGAGAGTTGTACTAGGAATATTCTCTTCAGAACTGTTCATATGCATCTTTGTATTAGTTAATTAAATATATTTTTACTACTGTAAGCTACAACATCGAAATCATTTTGTCCCGCAAGCCTGTCTGTCCGTCCGTCCGTCTTTCAGATCGCCCGCAATACCGCCATCCCGTCTGTCCGTCCGTCTGTCAAAAATTATTATAAATAGTTTTTATATTACTACTATTTATTTTGTATAATTCTACAATGTTTAGAGTTAATGTGGGAATATTTAACATGATTATAACCAGATTTCGTATTTTCTAAATTCAAATAGTTAACCTGAATAAAAATCAATCAATCAATCAATCAATTAAGCGCTGCGTAAAAACGTTTTATGTACCAAAACTATGTCTTACAGTGCCGGAATTGGATCCGATTATAAACGTGTACAGAATAAACGTATCTATGTTTTTCAGAACATTTAACAAATCCTGTCTCGCTAAAGACTACTCATACCTTATCTATAAATTATATTGTCTACTTTTCAGAGATTTGTCGAAAGCTTCTTAAAAAATAACAAGTGGAAGAGATGCATATGGACATTTGAATTTCTGTCATATTTTACACCAAATCAAAATAAATGTTAATGTATTAAGCAAACAATTTTAAGTAAATGTCAATATGTGTTTGTTTGTTTTCTAGTATCGTTTTCTTTATATCGTTGTTAATCTGTATATTATCGTTGACCGATTGACAAAATCATTTCATCGGTTGTTTCCCCAGCGGATGCACTTGACAGTACGCCATCACCTTTGTGATACTAGCCTATTTGACTAAGAGCCCACACGCGCCACCGTGTTTGATGAATAGTCCTTTATTCCACATAATTTAAGTTAATTGTGTACTTGTCTTCATAAACTGGAGCAACAGTTCGAGAACATGTGCTTTTTCCAATAATGAAAATGAAATGAAACTGAATGTATAAAATGTTTACTCAGTATATAATGTATATATCTTAGTTTACAAGAGTTTGCGTCAGTTTTTCAATCTGTATTATGAACAAAATGATGTTTTCGACTCCGATACTTATCTTTGAAATATTTTTAAATAAAGAAATCACATTGATAGAGTTGACGTAGATGGACGAGTTCCACTCCAGGAATTATTCCTGAATGATGCACAGGGTTGCCATTTGATCCGTGCTCGATCTCTCCTTTCGGTCGCCGATATGTTGGTCATGAAAAGGCGGATCTACAGCGTCTTTCGTTTGGTTCCGCAGGATCAATTCAGTTGGTATTTGTTCGTCACACATCTTGCAGAAGAGCGGATAGAGCAGTTCCACACTAGTCTAGATTTCAGTATTTAGCGCTTCATCTTTTGGCTTTCATGTCTCACAGACTGGTCGTTCTTAATTTGCTTGATGGCGTGGCATATCTTTTATTTTGTGGGTAACTTTATTGGTAAATAGTTTTTTAGTAGCTTGTGGAAGTGCTTGATCCACCTCTGTTTCTGTTCTTCTTCATCTGTTATCACTCCTCCTTTTTGTCGTTTACTGGCCTCTATGGCTTGGCAAATCTTTCTGCAATTTTCTTGTTGATGTTGTACATGGCCTTGATTCTGTTTTGGTGGGTTGCCTTTCCTGCTTCTGTTTCCAGGGTCGTTATGAAGTTCTTGTCTATAAATATACTTCGCTTGACCCTTCTATTTTCTTTCGTGTACTCATTCGCTTTTGTTGCTGTTGTTTTGCTGTTGTTTACACTAGTTTTCTTTTCTCTTCTTTCGTCTACGTTCTGTTGCGTCTCTGCTAATATACAAAAATTTTCTGTGTGTGCGACTTTGGGTCCAGTACTTCTTGGGATGCTGAGGTCACTGCTTCTTTCACTTTCTGCAACTGTTGATACGTCGACTCTTTTTAAGCAGCTCCTCTTTTACTTGGAACTTGTATGAGAGATTTGCCTTGAAGTATGCTTGCTTCGTGGAGTCTTCTAGCGTAGATGTGTTGTAACGCTGTCATTTAGCTGTATCAAATCTGCCCAATTCATTTCGGGTTTATTTCCAATCGCCCGACGATGAGATGATGGCCCGAAGCAAAGTCTGCTCCTAGCTTGACGCGCACATTCTGAATAGAGCGACGAAACTTGCTCACGTTGCACAACATGTCGTGTTTGCATCCTTTGAAAGTTTGAGTGATACTCAACTAAGTTGTCTCGTGTGTCCTTCTGTGGAGGAAAACGCTATCTCCGATGATCAGGTAATTATTGGCTTTAAAATCGGCGAATCCCTCAGTGCCGACGTTCATTTTTCCTCTCCCTTGCTGCTTCCATGCGTTCCTCATATCCTCGGTTAACTCTTCCAATCTTGACGTTGAAGTCACCCATTAGAACGATGATGTTTCCCTTTGGTATTTTAAATTTCATGGTTGACAGTCAGTTGTTAAATTGTATTTATCCTTTCCATCACTGTCGTTCGTCAGAATGTAGAAGTGGATTATGTCCATGTTGATCCTCATCTTCTTTGTATGGAATGAAGCTGCCATGATACATGGCCCATGCGCCTTCCATTTGATGAGCGGTCTCTGATACGAATTGAAAAGCATCAGGGCTACTTCTTGGTTGTGTTCTGCACCCATATTGAAGACAGGTACATATCCGTTTTGCAGAGTAACAGCTTTAACACCGATTCTTTGTGCGCTAAGCATAAGCTATATGTAATGGTGGGACACATGTATCAATATGAACAAAGGTCATTGCATGTTAACTGCCACGATAATGAGTGTGTTTTATTGTTTGACAATCTTTTTGCTATTTTTCCGTATGATCATATCTGCACATTGTGTTTTCCATTTTCAAAATGAGTGTACAGATTGTGTGTTTATTAGATTATGAGCATAATCATAAAATACACATGCAAGCTACGTTTGGACACTTTTACACACGGTGTCACTACTTCTTTCTGAGATGCATTTCGGTGATCTGCAATGTGTTCAATATTGTTATAGGTTCTGAAACATAGTTCATAAAAATTATTCTGCTAAAATATAATTTACTCATTTTAAACCTATTATATGAGCTTAGTTGCATCGAAAGCCTGCAAACTTTTCTCGAGTAGTACTACGTATACTTGGTATAGCACTAATGTGTGTATTAGGGGAAGATCAACAGAAAGCTACCGTAATATGGATCGAAGGCGTGACCCCCCTAAATAAGGGGAAGACCATATTCACTGCGCCACGGCAACTCTTTTGAATTTTCAATGTATATATCGTAGGCCTGCAATCAAGGGCATTGGGTGATTTCTATATTAAAGATAAATCAAGAAATTTATGGCCCCAAAGTAGAAAAGCTGCTAAAATATATAATTGAAATTCGCAGAGTATGCTATGCTATAAAAAAAATCCACGTATTTATAATTATAATCAATTAATCCATGATAATTCATTGACAATATGCATAGAAGCACGCTATAATAACAATATTTTTGAAGTTTATTTTAATTGCTATTATATTTATCAGAAAATGAACCAAAAGTATTGTTAACAGATAAAAAATGAAGACCCTAACGAAAATTTAGGCCCTGTGGCAACTAGTCGCGGCTAAGTTGCTGCAATGTTGCGGCTAAGTTGCCGCTACTAGTTGCCGCTACGTAGCTGCA